>NC_134041.1:57295305-57492805 GCF_965140245.1 Athene noctua
TGTTCAGGAATATGTGAAGTGAAAGCATTATGT
Organism: Athene noctua; assembly: GCF_965140245.1. Lineage (NCBI taxonomy): Eukaryota > Metazoa > Chordata > Aves > Strigiformes > Strigidae > Athene > Athene noctua. The sequence continues at coordinate 57,295,339 of NC_134041.1, forward strand.
CTGTCCTGCCAGAGAGCAGTGTTAGAAAAGGGAAGTTTTATGCATTCTAAAGGGCCTTGAGCAGTTCTGAGCCATTAAAAACTGTATAGGAAAGGAGGCTGTCCCTGCTGTCCCGTGGCCAGAGAGGTCGATAATAACGCCAAGCCTGCAAAGCTGCGTGTCCCAGCTTTACGGTGCATGCACCCCACTGGCTGCCATGTTGTGTCTGGACCAAACCCAAAGAAAACCTTCTCTTGCTGCTTCTTTGTTCAGTCACTTTCTCCGTTCAGACCCGTGACCTTGTCCGGTCAGCACCATCTCCAGTGACCGTGATCACTGCTTCTGTGGATTTAATGAAAATTCCAATTGTCTTCTGCACCCATCTAAGTAATGCTGTCTCTTCCCTGAGCAGCATGCCCTGCTTGCGTGTATTTGTTTGTATATATTCCCTTTATTGATAATGCTTGCAGGAGTTGCAGCCACACAACTAGAAAACTTACTTGTAAGAAAAAATAGTATTTAAACTTGTCTTCTTAGTAGAAACAGGTTTATGACTTTGTTCTGTCTTATTTGGTGCATTTGTTTTCCTATCCCCTGCTAACTTTGAGCCCTTTGACCAAATGCAGCCAAATTTAAGAGAGATGCAGAGCTCTCAGAAATTCCTGTAGGTTTCAGGAAAATGAGCAGCCAAAAGGAGAGAAATCCCTGCTGGTGTGCCCACCAAGAGAAAGCCTGCAGTGTGACATCCACCCAAATTGGACACTACCTGGGAGGGAGAAATTATAAATACCTCTCTTCCCAGGAAAAGCTCACATCCCATTTAGATACTAGAGAATCCAACCCTGAGGAAACAAGGCCTCATTAGTGTCATTGCCCAAGGAACTACTTAATTAAAGGACAACAGAGTTGAGAGCATTGTTATATAGGCCTTTGTTCCTTACACCTGGTCATTTCCATTGATGTAAAGTGTCATCTTTCTGATCTGGTAGCATTTTGCACCCACTTTAGACAAGTATTCCTGACCAGTCAAGGAGGTGCAAAGCAAGGAAGAATCAGACCTTTATTACTGAGGTAATTATAGCCTTACCTAACCATCAGGTGGAGGGTGTACACCTCTATTAGCCAGTGCTCCCACAAAGAGAACAAAGGCTGGCTGGAAAGTGGGAGCCACCCAGGGAGCATCCCTGTGTCCAGCTACACCACTCTCAAGCGGCAGACATGCTGGGGAGGTCATGACCACAAGCTCCTGCATCTCCCAGTCTCCTGCTTGCTTTCCTGGTTTTAATTCCAACTTGACTTAGCGATACTGGTGAAGGCCATGAGATGGGGAGACTAAAACGAGGAACTGTACCATAACTGAGGAAATCAGCTCTCAGTTAAAATGCTAAAGGAGGTAGGGGGTAGCTTTCAAAGCTTGTCTCAGCAACTAGCCTAATTCTGTTTTCAAAAGCCACTGTTGAGTGCTTTTGAAAATTTTATCCGAGATGCTTGGCTCAAAGACCTTAACCAAAGATTTTTTTTTTTCTCTATCTGCTATACGAAAGCTAAATATAAACCGACGTTATTGAACAAAACCCTAACAAAACCCCTGTTGCAGGTCTAGAAAAATCTTTACTCAGAAAATCAAATTATTGGAGACCAGCATCTAAAGTGTTGTTCAGTTTTGAATGCCTCTTGTTTTGTGTACGCAATTTGGCATACAAAAAACCACGTTATTTCTAACAGCAAATATTTGCTTTCTGTTCATTTTATCTTCTATTTGCCTTTTGTTCTCCTGCCCTCAGAAAATCAGGACCTCAATGTCTCTAGAAGGGTAGTTAAAGTTGCTTTTGAAAACATGGGTTAGTCTATTTTACCCATACAACTCTGTGCATATGTGTCTGCTGTTTGTCTGAAGAGCGTCTTAATGACTTTTCCGCTGATTGCCTGTGGGACCACAGGCAAGTCATAAAGGTAGCCTGTGCCTCAGTTTACCCACTGCAACTTCATTAATGCTAACCTACCTCACGAGGTGTTGTAATGTTTAATATATTATGTGCTCTGTAATCCTTGGATTAAATGTATTATGTAAGTGAAAAGCACCCATTTGATGTGTATGTAAATGCGGCAGTATTATAGGTAGGAGGGTCATTTGGGTGTAAGTGTAATACAAGTGCTGGCAAAAGGCAAAAGGGATTCCATTGTATTGACTTATTTTTAAAGAGCTTTTTATTTACTGAAATGCTCTGGACACCCAGAAAGAGAGACATTCCTCACTAAGTAGCTCTGCTGTTTCATCTGTCTTGAAGTGCTTTGATAAATGGATTGAAACTTGTCGGCTTTTCCTGTAGTTTCTGAGACTCCCTCTGGAAACTCTGTTGAAATGTTATTATTGTAACTTCTTAGAGAGCTGCTTAATGAATTGTAACAGATATCCCTGTGAGTCCCGCAGATGCCACAAGGACTGTGCTTCCTCTCCTTCCCGCAGCAGAAGCAAACTGGTGCCACGCAAATGCCTGGCAGCAGAGCTCATGTCCTCTTCCACCAAGAGCAGTTGGTCTCTTGCCAGGGAAAATACTTCTCACCTTCACAAGGCTTCAGCCCAAGCTTTGTGTCCCAGCTGGGTGATCAGTGGGCCTTCGGTGACATCGAATGTAGCCAGATGTTGTCCCTTGGGTTAGACATGAATTTTATCTTTTAAGAAGAAACCCTAGGAAGGACAATAAATTAGCATGGGTTTAGGTCTGTGTTGGTTGATTTCCTCTGTCTCTAGGATGAGATATTTTGCCTTGCATGCAGTGCCTGAACTATCCTGAAGCTGACTGGTGACTTGGGTGCCTATGGACAGTCTGAACTCAGGCTGCCCACAGGCCCCACCTGCCCTCGGAGCAGCCTTTTCTCAGGCAGAAGTTATAAGATGTCTCTACATGGGCAGATGAGATGGATAGAGCGGTTAAGTATAGCATCTCTCCTGAAGCACATGAATGACCTGGCAGGGCTTAGATCTGCCTGAGGAAATACTCTGAGAGGGTGGTCAGAGGTGTCTGACAGGGACATGTGTGTAGCGTGGTGCTGCAGTAGAAAGACGTCAACCATCCTGGGATCACCTTGGACCCCAATAATGTCCTATACTGTTGCATCCCACAGTGAAGCAAGAGGATGCCATGGTGACTTCTTATTTCCTCCCTCCAACCTATTCAGAGGAATCTCATTCCTCCTCAGCTCTCTCTGAAGCAGGGCGCATGACCGGTGATATGCTTGGTTGTGTAGCATGGTTGTGCTGGGTAAGCGCAAAGATCTTTGTCCTGATGCAGTGGTCACTTGAAAGTTTAAAAGTTTTTTTTGGTGTTTGTTTTTTTTAATCTTCTCACTGGGTTTCAGTTGTCCTTGGTTTTGGAAGAATATGAAACTGCGCTATTGCTCCTCGGGTTGTCTTGAAGCACAAAATGGGTAAATGCACAACCCCAGCAGCATTAACAGCTGTGCCCCGTGCCCCAGCTGCGGCAGGGCTGACAGGTGTCTGCAGTAGATAGCGCTGGCCATCTCCAGCCCTTCCCTCCAAATATGAACTTGGGCCACACTGAGTGATGTACTCAGGAAGACAGGTAGGGAACTTTGGAGGAGCTCCTGGTCAGTGTGGTGTTGGAGCAGAACCACGAAGCGGCTGGGTATGGGCCCCCTCTCCACAGTGAGGCCTCAGAGGTGCCCCCATTACCCTCGGCACATTGAGGCCATGTTTGATTTTTCTCAGCTTTTTATTTCACTTTTTATTAACATTTTGCATATTAAAATTTGTGTAGGCAGCCAGAAGAGAGCAGCATCTACACAATACTCGACACAATGAAGAGGATTAGGAATCAGTGGCTCAGTTCTTTGGGACCTGAACTGTGGGGGTGTGGGGGTGGTAAAGTGTCCTTTCTTTACACTTCATTTTTAAAGTATTTCTACTTCCTTTCTGTGTATCCTCACTAAAATATGATCCATGTCCAATACTGATTTGTGGTCTCAGCTGATAGTTTCAAAAAATTAAATAAAACTAGGGTTACCTTGGTCTTTTTGCTGAGCTGTTCCCATTTGCTTTTAAAGTTACTTCCCTCTTCTCAACCAGCCAACCTAATAGTGTGCATACCTAGGTACAGTGATGCCAAAATAGGAAGTTATTTTCAAAATAATGACTAGTGATTTGGGATTTTTCTGGTATTTTCTGTCATAAAATCCCTCCAGTATTTTCATTCACAGTAGGAATGCTCTGGAAATCAAACCTACCAAAGCTGCCTCTGTTTATTCCTCCCAAAGTGAAATTATCCATGTCCTCTTGTCCCTCATGAGATCCCGGAGGAAACTGTCTGCACAGACACATTGACACATCTTTGGTGCATTCCACATGAACCAGTGAAATTACACCAGAAATATTACTTTAGCCCACAGAGCATGTGCACACTGTGCTGTCTGTACAGGGTACACACACACACACACATGCCCCAGCAATCTCTCCCATTTAAATTTCAGAATAAGCCATTCAAGACTCTGCTGTGTGATTCACTTCATGACTGTGAGCTGTATACGTTCCTCAAAAACTAATGGGTATTCTGTGAATTTTACCACTTTGCAAAAATATTTGACGTGGGTTTAGTTGTTTTTAATATTGAGGTTTCAGAAATCTCAGTAATTGTCATGATTACTGTGTGTAATAGAAATTAGAAGGAAGCCTGGGTTTTGGCTTTGAAGCTACCTACTTCTAAGAGTACTTTTTTTAAAAGTTTTGTTTTTAAGGTGCTTCTTCATTTCCCAGCTAAACTTTCCCCAGATTACGTGTTAGCTATGATAGCCATTCTATAGTTAGATTTTAATCAGCCTCAGTACACAGTAATGTTAAACACTGAAAGAGCTACTAATTAATCGCCTTTCTGTATGTAACAGAGAGATAAATATCCATCCCGGAGGAATTGTAATTTCATGGTTTCTAATGATGGTTAGATTACATTATCTGGATCACTTAGGCTGTGGGTGTCATAAAAAATGCTCAGAGTCATTTATATTCAGTTTAATTTTTTTTTTAACTTTGTAAGCCTCAGAAAATAATGCGACGTTAGCAAGTCTGTTTCATATTTTAGTTAAATATACCTTTGTTGCACTGACTGAATGGATTCAGATGACAGTGACAAACTCAGTTCTTTTCTATTTAACATGCACCCTCTGCAATCAAATTAACAATGTACAAATTTTCATCAGGCTGTCTGTTGAGTTCCTTGGCATTGTTGAGCTTGGGGGAAAGATTTTCTTTTCGGATGTCCATTTGTAATGAGTGTTTTCTGCTAATTCTTGTACATTCTGTAAAGTCTCCGTTGTCTGTCTTGAACCAAGAATTAACTGGACCTTTGGGCTGTATCAGGCTGTGACTCAAATAAAATTATACAATCCAATAGCAGTATGAACCTTCATTTTCCCCTCCCCACTTCTAACAGATTGGAGTCCATGTGCGACTTGTATGCCTGCACATCTGCGTCCATGACACACTTAAATTTGGTAGCTACAAGAACACACACAAAAAAGTCCTACTCCATGTGTATATTGTAATAGGTAATAGCTGCATATTTTGAAGTTATACACAGTCATATTTAAAAGGCTGAAACTTCTTTGAACTGCTGTGTTGGAGGGGGAAGTTAATTGTTTCTGAATGAGGATGATACTCCCTTTCCATATCAATTATGTGTACTACTCCGAATTATCAATAATGCTCGTTTCCAATCTCCATCGTTTTCAGTTTCACAGCAGCTGAGTGCACTTGGAGAAAGTTGCTTAGGTTCCAGGGCTGTAGCCCCTTTCCCCATCCACCGGGAGCCAGAGGTGGGAGGGAATCCCAGAGGAGCAAGATGAGATAAAGAAAAGTGATATATTTCCAATAGAGAGTTTGTCATCAGTTAGCTAAAATTGCTTCTGAAGTTTCACTGGCAACTGTTTTACACGTCTGACTTAGTGACGAAGGAACTGTACTATCTTAATAGAGAACTCCAGAACTTCAGAAGGGTTTCTCCTTGTTTGAATGCACAGCACAATGAATTTGTACCCACAGAGCATTCACCACTTACATTTCAAAACCTACAGCACACTAAACGTGAAACTTTTGTTCAAATTTCAAGGATTTTGATAGCCCAAGTGAATAGGCACTGCCTATTGATTTTTCCCTTACAATGACTCTTGGATAACCTATTTTCTCATTTATTTTTAACGACAGCTCATGAGATTTTACAGCAATTCTGCCCAACCTCCTAATATCAAAATCCCTCCTTGACCCTGAAAATTGTAATTCTGCTATAGATCACAGCTGCTGAATATTACCTTTTACTAAGCTGGTTAAATAAAATATGTCCAAATCACTAGATCCCACAGGCCATGACTGCAATTCTAATTATACAGGGTCTGTATTTCTGCTCTACTGTACAGAAAAGCACAGCTCTCTCTGAGTCCACACCAAAGTGTGGGAATCCAGAATATTGGTTCTAGTTTTGAATTTAAAAAAAAAAAAAAAAAAAGTTACACCACTCTTCAATGATTTTCCTGTAAAACTTTTACAAGGGAACCAAACCCTTTTGATGTGTTCCATACAATAAAATGCTGTGTAAGTCTGGAGGACAGAAGCATGTGGCGAGAATTTTCTTGTGACTGGGGGATGGGTGTATTTGATGTGTACCCATTTCAAAATCAAAAAAAAAAAAAAAAAAAAAAATCTCTCACTACTCTTAGGCTGCATATTCTGCACAATGGCTCAGGAAACCAATGTAAGAAAACTAATTCTGGCCATTAAACATATCCTTTCCCCTCCCACTGCTTATTCAAAGAGTGATCACATGCTCCCTGCTGCAAGTTACACCATTATAGGATTTAGATATGGAAGAAACCTATTAGATTAGCCGTTCCACCTACTGATGTGGGATTGTTCCCTGGAGAACCTTATTCATTAGTGGATCACAGCCTAACCTTGTGGGCACGCTGTGCCAAGACCATCTTGGTTTTGTTCTGCTTTTTCCCCCAGTCCTTTCCCTCTGGTGGTTAAGAGAGCAGCTGAGGGGGTGGTTTGGTGAGGAGCATGATGGAGAAGATGAGATTCCTTAGTTTCGTGGTCAGACTGGTGTTTTGGATGCTTGAGTGTGTATATATTTATGTGGATGATTAATTTGTGTACTTGTTTTAATTAGTATCCAAGTACAGAGGACTAGATGGGGATGGGGGGTGATCTTGTTCAATATAATTCACTGTAAGATCTTCTGGAGCCCAGTGGTCTCCTACAGCAAATTGCCTTCATGGCTTGCCCTGATTCTGCAGTGTCCTCAGATCTAGTCTCCATTTTACTTTCTGCTTTCACTCTTTTGTGAGCAGATGGAGCCAAACTTTTAATTGCTTGTCTGCCATAGAAGGCAGCTTGGCATTTTACTGCTTTTCCAGGACAGAAAGTTTTTATTTCAGTTATTCTATGGTCTGATCCTATAAAACTCTGCGTTTTCCAGGGCAGCTGTGTGTGCTTGGCATGCCTCACCATTGTGTACTTGGGCACTTTTACCTGGCTTTCCTACTCCAAACTTTTCCTCTCAAAGCTTCACTTACACCTCCTTACAACTTTTCCTAGTGATTCCACTTATCCAGAATCCCTGGGAGGACCTCAGCACCAGCCCATTCTCTGGGGTCAGCCACTTGCAATTTAATACTCTGATTCAAACCCACTATCGAAGCACCTTAAGTCTGTCACTTTAGTCAAGCTTATTCGTTTGTACCATGTGGGAGCTGCCAGTTCTTCCCTATTCTGGACCCTGTGGATACGAGCCCTGCACCATTCTGCAGCTGCACCCACCTTTCCTGACAGGCCACCCATGCGTGAACTACTCCCTCCAGGCCTCTGCAACATCCCCAGAGGTGAAACCAAGGTTCAGAGAGGTCTGTCTGCAAGCAAACATCTGCTGACTCCAACATGGAGCAACATGAGTACTGCAGAGCCCAGACCAGGTAGGTACAGAGAGCCATCACCACGCAGGAGACTGCATCCTTCAGAGATGCACTCCCTCTTCGTCTGAGGACCTGGTCCTCAGAGCTTCCCTTCAGGTGATTAAGACTGGGAAAAGTGTGAGAAAGGGAGGGGAGAAAAGACTACTGCTTCCATCCTGCAGTTTCAAAGTTCTGGTTTCCGCCCTCAGAATATAATAAATGGCTGCTGAGTTACTTGACATGGAGCTAAAGTCTGTAGGGTGAATTTTCAGAGCAATGCACAGGAAATTATATGCACAATTACTGTTGTTAACAGAGCCTGGGCATGTAACTCCCTGCACAGCAGGCTGGAAATCTTCCCCATGCATGTTTAATGGGGTTTGGGTTGCTACATTCCTAGGGCTGTGTCCCTTTTCTAATGCCTAATGTCCTGGATGAAACAAAGGAAGTACTGAATGTAAAAGAGATTTTATTTTTCTATTAAAATATTATTCTCTTGATCTGCAGTCTCCCTCTAATGCCAGATAACTTCTTGCCTCACTCAGTGATCCCTTAACCTTTCTGTTCTGTGAGAAAAAAAAAAAAAGAGAAAAAAATTTACAGCTTTATTTATTTATTTTTCTTCTTCTAAATGTGTTCCACATAACCTGCTCATCGATGTTCATACAAATGAGTATGTACGTGTTCACACAGGCAGCACAGTTATTCTAGTGATGGATGTTGCTGAAATAAGTGTAGATCATAACACAGAAAATATTCGTCTAAATCTTCACGCGTAAATGCTTCTGAGTGAATACTGTATTTGTACATCTTCATAGGAAAGTGAATTGTATGTGCCTTTTCACTAATCACGCATATATTCAAAATATCTCCCTTCTCAGGAGGTTATTTATGTGGTATTTAAACTTCAGTACATTGTACACTGGGAAGGATCTGTAAATTTGGAATTGTCTTTTGCTTCCATGCATTTTATTTATTTTTATGTACTTTAATTTTTATCCTTTCCTCTGAAGAAAGTTCTCATCTCTTGCACCTAGATCAAGTCAAATGGACTTTAATTATCTTCAATAAAAATTAGATTACTCCTCTAAACTAACAGTTTTGAAGCTAAAAGGACCTTATATTTACAGCTGTGCTGTCTTACTGATTGAAATTTTCTTCCACCCATATTATGCTTGACTTTCCAACTTTCTGCAAGGTCTGAAGGCAGAAAGCAAGGTGCTGTAAACTGAGACTAGAAACACCAAAGTAAAAACACACACACATCAAATATATATACATATAAAAATACATCAAATACATATACAAGTTTCTAAAAGGTTTTAATCATTCTAAAATTGCACATGATTGCTCTCCAGCTCCCCAAAATGCTTTCATCTGAGAGCAGAAAAAAGTGTAGCTTTCTCAAGTTTTAAAAGCATTGTTGGGGCATGTCTAATAGATTTGTCTAAGTCTCTGTGTCTTGATATATGCAGCATGGTTGATTGTATTCTCCTTAGCATAGATCCTGAAACTGTAAATAAATTTTTGAAGTAAATAGCCACTTGATAATTGCTTAATGAAGTATCATACACCAGCAGTTTTGAATAATAATAATAATAAAAAAAAAAAAAAATAGTTCAAAACTACCGTGTGGTGTCTCTTTTTGCTGGAAATGGGCTTTTACTTTTAAACTTCTGTTATATTTGGAGAGAAGTAATCCCACGGAAAATGATACCAGTACTAATAGGGAACATATTATCTTTCATGTGGGTATTTTTTTCATGTTTAAGGTTTCTTTGTTATTATCTCAGTAGCAAGACTCTCCACACAGTCTTAGGCAGAAAATCAAAATATGCCTTAAAGCAATAATCTTTTAATAAGTATCAAATGTCTTTCAATGAGATAAAAGAATTCTGTAGCATGCTTATACACACACACACACACACACACACTTACTTCACCATTAATCTTATTTTATACCTTTTCAACAATATTTTGAGGGATATATTTTTCTTTTTTTTTTTTTTAACCAAGACTAAAACCTCCTCACAAATTTTCAATACTTAAATTTATACATGCTATTATAATAAAAAAAAATTTTAATTGGTCTCTCCACTTGTTGGGGGTCCTTGTTCAGAGGACTTTGGGAGATGGGAGCACCTCCTGTGGCATCAGACATTTCCATCATCCAAAACACAGGTGTTGCTCCGAACTTCTTTAAGACACCAACTTGGAGAATTGTCTTTTTGCACTGGTTTTTCAGGAGTGCAGGGTCGAGTGTATTCACACAGCCAAATTTCAGCTGGGTGAAGCTGAGTTCCTTCAGAGGAGGGTGCAAGGAGTCTGCATAACTCTGCTAATGGACACAAAGGGACACTGGGCTTTAGTATCCAGGCCCAGACTTGTCCCACATAACTTTAGGTTCTTACTGAGGGAAACTAAGTCAGCAGGTTAGCGATCTGAGGTGCCTTCTATAGGCAGCAAGGGTGCATGGGCAAGGTCCCTAAAATTAGGTTGGGGAAATGCTCTGCCAGTCCTCTGCCAAGGAGGACAGGGACGAACGCAGCAGGCATGGTTACTCTGCAGATGAAAGCGGAGGAAGTCTGGACTGATGAGGGGGAAAGGTTCAACCTTCTCCTTTGCTAATGAGGGGAAAGAATATTTCGTGCTCTTAACTCTGATCCAGTGTTAGACATCAGTCTGTTTCTTGAGAGGAGAACAATTATCTATCTGTGTCCAATATCAAATTGCAATGCATGTTTCTCAGCCCTGCTGCTTAGCTGTGCCTGTGACATGCAAAGTCCCGTGCTCGCTCGGTGGTGTTGGAGCACACACGCTTTGTGCTGAGTCCCTCCTCCTCGTGGTGAGAAGCTGGAGTATTACGGCCCAACAGAAAATGTGAAGGAAAGGAGGTGCTGCACTGCAGAGTGCAGAGCTGCTATATTCTCCAGTGACTTAAATGGGGCCTTGAGGGAGTGAAGTGGTAAAAAGTTGGGTTTTTTGTAAAATGGTGCCTCTTGCACCTTGGCTTCAGTGACAACAAGCCACAAGTGGCCTACATGCCACAGGTTAGGTTGTCACAGTTGTTCTCTTTCCTAATACTCCTTATGACAAATACTCCTAATTGCTTCTTACCTTCACACTCTTCCGTGCCTCCTGGCTAAGACATCCATCTGTAGCCTTTATGTTTGTCTTTTCAAAGCTTGGCCTTAGTTGTGTCTATCTGTGTTTTCTGTTTCTTACTGGCTTGAGCATCCCCTCCCCATCTCCCCATCCCTCTGTGCCTGCAGAGCTACACGCGGGCACCTGCCAGCTGCTTCGGGAACCAAAATCTTCACACCTTTCCCCACAGCTGAGCAGCACATTGACCCGTGTTTGCTACACCTGGTACATAAAGATGCACAACTTTCTTCTCTTTGAATAACCCAAAGCATGCGTGACACATTGAATCTGAATATAGAAATGCTAACACCAGCTACTTAGAGGAAAATGCAGCGAAAGGAAAAATAAAATGAAACCAAATGTTGTTTGTCTCTTTTATGGAGTTGGGTACAATTTTCATACCTCCTGAGCCAGACCTCCCTTAACGTATATGGTGGTGCTAATTTGAGTTGTGAACTCATGATTACTTTTTAAAGAAATGTACATATTAGTGTTGCAAGAAAGAGACTTTGAAAGCCTTTTAAGTATCTTTCTCATTAATTTACTTAATCCTCTGATCTTGCCTTCTTTAAAGTTGTTTATTTTTAAAAGAAAGACAAAAGTGAACTGGAAAGCTTTGCTACTAAAAGAAAGGTTTTTAAAACTGTATGTGATACAAAGTAATTAAGATAACATAAATGTAGGTGTAAATAGTACACAAACACACTGAGTGGGTGTGCTGGGAGAGCTTCCTCCACCAACTTCCAAGGGAAGCAGCGGACAGGGTAGCAGACCGTTACTTCAGCCACAGTAAAACCTTGCTTTCTACATTTTTATTTTCTTCAGTATTTCTAAATGCCGCAAGACACCAAAATTAAAGGTTTTTGTAGTGGAGAAGGTGGACCAAAATTCTTTATCTGATAGAACTTTAAAATGTTCAAATTATTTTTTGTTTCGAGGTGTTCTACAAAAATTTTCAAAAGTGACCTGAGATTTCAGATTCCTGCGCTTCAGGGTGCTCAGCTTGGGATGTGTAACGAGATTTTTTTTTTTCTGAAGTTAAGTTGCTTGGCCATCTCTGGAAATCAGAGTCCCTCCACAGTGCTCACTAGAGGCACCCAAAACTTATCTTTATTTTTAAAGATTTTATTCATCTAACCGGGACAGGGTAGGCTTGAATTTTGGATGAAAGAAAACTGAGATGAGCAGGGAAGTTATTCCCCAAGGACAATATACTCAGTGATACTATGAGCCAGCAACCCCCGTAGCTTTCAGAATCTCTCATGATCTGACTGGATGTCTTTTGCCCGAGGCTGAAAATCTCTTCCTCTCTAAAACCAAAGAGATGTTGGCTGTGAGTTATGATTAGTAATAGAGTCCATTTGTGGTGAGGTGGGGGGGAAGGGGAGATGAGGGACCCAGAATCATAAGATTTTGTGTTCAACTTATTTCCAAGCAACCATGGATGACTGCCCTGGTCTGGGTAGTTCACAGCTTGAAGATAAAAACTAAGAGAGAGCACAGGGAACAGCAAAGGGAGAACAAACAAGCAAATTATATGTAAGTAGTCTGCATTCTTTATAAGTGGCATAATTGAAATATCGCAGGTTGAAGGAAAAACTCAGGGAGTTACACTATCTAAAAGGCCACCTGGAAAAGAGATGAAGATTGCTAGGGTGAAGTGCTGTCAGGAAAACAAACCCAAATGAGCATATTGGCAAAACAGAGTGGGAAGATATCCAAGTGCCTGCTCAGTGCATCAGCACCCAACTCCTCTCACCCGCAGAGTAAGAGGATGGCAGCACTGCAGTGCTGACAAGGGTGTCAGACACTCATCCACGGTCAACTCTCACTGGAGTGTCTGGGTGAACTGCGTGAAAACGTTCCAAATTTGGAGGCCCAGAGAGGGGGTAAGTTGTGTTTGGCTGCGCTCTAATTGCATCCTTGCATTACTATGCAATTAAATGCTGCCATGGTTTGCTCAAGAGGCGGGTTCGTGCCAGCTCCATTCCTGGGCAGCCCCGGAGGCTGGAGGAGCTCATGGCTCTCGCTCTGGGGGGCTGACCTGCTCGGATGGCTCCGCGACTCTGCTGCCAGCCCTGCTGACAGTACCTGTCTTCCCAGGATGATGTGCTTTCCTCCTGTAGTGTGGTTCTCTTAGCAGGCTTTAAAAGTTTGAGACATTGCATAGAAAATGTAGGGCAGGGAGAACACATCGATTTTCACTGATTTCATGTATCTTAGGAAAGAGATGACTAGAGAAAAATGCGAGCGCAGTTTTCCATAGCATTTTGTATGGCTGCTTTCAATGCATACCTCAAAGGGAGCCAGTGTCTTGTGGAAAATACGCAACTCTGTCAAGCTACAGAGGAGAAAAGAAGAATAATTTTGCTCTTGCTTTACAGATCACTATAGTTCTGATGTCAAGAATAGCATAGTAAAGTAGCACAAGTTCCTGAATGAAAGGAAAAGCAGCATTTAACCCCCATATTGGAATGTGCTCCTCATTTCTAATGTGTCCCTCACTAAATCCTCGTCTGTAGGGGAGAGGTGGGAAGGAGGAAAACAGATTTATAACTCCCAGTGTGTAGGACTGCTGGTGTGGGCCTCAGCTTCATCAGCTGATATCACGGGGGTCTGGGGTACAAGGAATGGATGCAGAAGACAGAGGCAGAAGTGAATCTCCCTGTAGGCTGAAGCTTTGAGCAACAAGTCAGTCCTTTGCAAACTTGTCTTGTTTAACCCTAAATGGGTCACAGCCAAAAGCAGCAGAGGGTGCCAGTGCAGTGAGGGTAGCAAAGAGCACTACTGGCCAGCCTTCAGGGAGGGAACTCATCGGCAGCAGCATCAGGGACTTTTTTCTGGGCTTTCTTGAGATCCCAGGTGTGGTCTGGCTCCTGGATTCCTGCAGGAGGCTCCTTTTATTTCTGGCCATCCTCCCAGTCTCCTGGGGAGCAGCTGCAGCACAAGACAGTTTTTCCAAAGCATGTGAGTGGCAGACAGCCCTCAGTCAGCCCAGGAGCATGCAGCCTCCACTGGAGCATATCTAGGTAAAAACTAAGAGAGTAAGCCTAGATTGCATGTCTGCATTTCATCTGAAAACCCCGCCAAGAGCAAGAGGAGCTCAAGGTCCCTGTGCCTTGAAGCTCCTCTGTCCTGGGCACCTGGCAGCTGGTGCCACTTTGTGCTGTAGGCAAGTGGTCTATGAATCATAGAATCATTTACGTTGGAAAAGACCTTTAAGATCATCAAGTTCCATCATGAAGAATGTGTGTGGCCTGACTCCAGTAGTTCATTGCTTCCTCTGTTCTAGCAGAGCCTACTTTGGGTTTATGGGCATTGAGGAGGTACAGGGGGAGGACAAGCAGATGGGTGGGGGGTATGTCTGGTTCCAGGAGGTGTTTTGCACGTTTTAATTATTTTTTTTTATTACAGATATAGATATTTGCATAAACATAAAGCCATGCTGAAAAGAAGAACTGTGTATATGTCACCTCAGTGTATGTGACTGGACACAAAGAAACAAGGCTCCCTGGTTGCACTGGGCAGTAACAGCTGGCATGCAGTCTTCTCATATGAACTTAAAAATACTCAAAGGTCAGGGCTCTGAAAGAAAAGAACCTTTTTCCCAGTCAAATCTTTTTGTCAAGAAATAGAGGAAAATATTTTCTTTATTCTAATGGTTATTACAGCACATAAAAAGTCACCACAGTGAAGCATCTTCCTCATCATTACAGTCCAAGGCACCAAAAGGATCCAGTTCAGCCCTTTGGGAAGATGCTGCTGGCAGTGGGTTTTTAGCAGGGATTTACATCACTTGGAAGAAATAAACTGAGACCTGCTAGTTGAACAGCTCAACAAGCTATCACCCAAAACCTCCCTGAGAACTGAAATGTCTTGCTATGGCTTGGCAAAGTTAACATAGGTTTGAAATGATGAGGAAAAGTGTCTGGCCTATTTTAACTTTTTTCTTTTGGGAACTTTCTGTTAGTTATTTCTCCTGCTGCATTTTCACCCAGTCCTGTAAACGAGCCAGGCACACATTTCAATTTGATCCATTCATCAATCTTATAATATCTAAGTCCCTTCCACGTATGATGAATAGCCAAGGCTAGCCTGCTGTTCTGCCTCGTCACCCCTTTTGGAGCACAACCTTTGCAAGGGATTTGAGGTGGGGTGGAGTCTGGTTTGTCAAAGAAGTGATTATCTTAGGTTTTGCTGAATGGAAAAGAAAGGAGGAGAATGAGATGGGACTGGATGTTATTATCCCCCTCTCTGCTCTACCCACTGCTGGTGGGCTTTGCGCCTCCTTACAAACCACATGTGACTCAGCTCCAGCAAACTCCAGAAGCTGGAGTCCTCCAATTGATGCCATCCTTCCCATTCAGTACCTTCTCCAGAAGACACACACACATCCCAACTGATGACTGTGTGTCCAGAAGGGCTGAGCTGGGCATCTCTCCAGAGGCAAGGCCAAGTTACGCTTTAGGGATGGAAGGCAATAAAGACTAAATAGTGTTTACCTTATGTTTCTCATTCACAGCCTGCCTTAAATCATTTGTAACAGGGGCGGGGGGTTGGAAGGGGGGTGATATTGAATTGTGTGCAGTCCGAATGCCAAGAAGTGCTTTCTCCTTCCCTGGAGATGAGCTCTGTGGAGCCCTGCAGGGTGTGATCTCTTATTTGGTAATGTGAATGCAAGGAGCAGAAGCACAAGCAACCAGCACAGCAATAGCATTAGATCAGGGGATTTGGACTTCACTGTGGTACCACACCCAAGTCAGGCACAAAAATACGTGAGCTTACATTCGCAGATGTGCACATGCATGTGCTCACAAAGGCTCTTTTGGTTGAAAAAAGGAGAGTAATCACTGTTCCTATGGAATTATCCTCTTTTCAGGAAAGTAACAGTGTGCTGCAAGCGCTGGGACCACAGAACCAGACTTTCTGTAGGAGCCTGCATGAGGTCTCTTGTATGGAGTCTCTTTTATTGCAGAGGTGAAATGAAAGTAGGTGCTCCACTCCCAAGCAGGGCATGGAGGTACACCTCTTGTATAAAGAATTGTCCAAAAATGACCCACAGGCTAAGGTCCAAACTATATTACTTTGCAAAACTAGATTTGCCAGTGTTGCCTTGACTCTGGTTCTGAGACAGCTTTTGCATGTGGGTGCACATGTTCACAAGAGTGTTATACGGGATAAACTGATACCACCTTCTCTACTGCACTTTTGAACTGATATATTTAAAGGATAATGCATAAACCCCAGCAACAGATGACAAATTTAGCATAAAAGCCAAGTGAAATCACCTTCAGGAACTTGCCAGTTTGACCATTGAGGAGTCTGAATGGGTATTGATTTGAGGTTGAATATTCTAAAGTTTGCATTACCCTTTGAAAAGTGCTAATGTAGTTCTTGTCACTTTAAATTAACTTTAGGTAAGAGGGACTGACAGAAACATGAAGATGTGTGAACTATATTTGACTGATATTCTGTCAAATATTGCATGGGGTTATGATCCACAACTTTTCCCATCTGCTGCTCAAACCTGAATCCTTGAATGCACAATGGATTAATTACCATATTTTGTTCTGATTTCACTTAGTAGTATAAAAGACTGTGAATGTTAAATGTACCCTTACCTGCCTTCTTTTTCTAAAGGTAAGGTATATAGGGGGAGGGAAGGGTGAGATTCTTTAGCAATTTTTCACACCCTCATATAATGATTTGTTAAGTGCACCTCTTCTCAAATAATTAGATTCCCAGAAGTTAACCAGAGTAACACAGCACTCAGAATTTCATTCACTCCTTTCCTTGTGAGAATTCTTTCCCCCTCAGTAGCAAAAGCAATGAGCGCTGATGTAGCATGTTCCATCCACTGCACTGTATGAGCAGCAGTATAATTATGTGAGGCTTTGCTATTTGGTAGTATCATTGCAGAAGGATACGGTGTGGAACAGTGGAGGGCAACACTTTTGACTAATATTATGTTTCCTATAAGGCCTGACATTGATTCCTCAGTACCACCTGCCCATCCCAACAACTCAAACTGACAGTTGGTAAGCTAACCTGCACCCTTCTACATCTGGACACCCAGAAAGCTGGATGTCTTAAATTAAAGGCCCCTTTGAAAATAAGGGCAGTATTAACTTGCCAAAAATCCCCTGGTGTTTCAGGGACAAAACTCAGAAGCCTTTAGAAAAAAACTCTTTTCTTCTCATGTCCTTTTCTCCCAGTACTATTTGGATGAGTTGGGTTGTCTTGACTTCTAGCTGAAGGAAATAATGTCCACTTAGTTGATAGACTGGACAAATCAATCCTGGTAATAGTCAGTTCCTTCACTTTGCAGCGTCCTTAATCCATGTATCCCTTGAGTATTTATTTCTTTAAGAGGACACTGCACATTGCAGTGACATCCTGGGTTACATTCTGGCACCACATTGCTTAACGGATAGGAAACATTTCTATGTGTATCTTGCTGACTCTCATATTCCTGTGTCAGTGAGACAATGTGGTATCCAGAAATAAGCAAGCTCGATGATGGTGTGAAAGTAAGATTGAACATATGAGGTTAGACAGACTTGTAAGATGGAGTAACAAACCCATCTCTTATTACAGTGAAGTCCCTTCTGGAAGAACTTCATAATAATACACTTGGGAGTACCTGTGCACCCAGTCCTGCCTTCTATAGGTTTTGTCAGTTTTTGGAGATTTAATCATAACATTGCCTTTCTCCAGTACTAGAATATTACATAGATTCTCTCAGACATACCCATAGCTATTCCTCTGTACGTTTTCTTTTTCAGTAATTTTTTAATGTCATTATTCTTTCTTCAGTGCTTTTATTAGTAAATCTCCAAGCCTTGATTTTGGGATTCTTTGCTCTTTCTGTGATTTCTAGAAGTGGGGCACAGCAAGGTCAAGTCTTACATAGAAAACACCTCTGTTTTGTTTGGGAGAAGTGTCTGCTATGAAGGTGTAGACTTGTCGTTCATATCTAGTTGCCTGTAATTCTGAGGGCTGAAGGGGATGGAGAAGATATTATGTGAGCCTAAGGAGGGAAAAAAATGGGACTTGAGGTACTCTTGGAAAATACTAACAAGTTCTCACTCTTTGGCTGGAAGTTAGTCCTCAGACTGAGTGCATTTCTATCCTCTTACAGATAGGTAAATGGCTACCAATATTAGCAAGCACATAGCTGGCAGCTACAGGAGAGCCAAAGGGATCAATAACCTTTTAAACTGTGCTAAGAAGCACTCGGCTGGTGATGCCATCCAACACCAGCAAATGTTCAGGTGGGATTTTGGAAAACACTCATCATTAAACTCACTCTGTTTCTGTTAAGTCAATCTCCCTGAAAGTTGATGCCTTAAACCCTCTACCGGGGGGTCAAAGGGGAAGCCTTCTGTTTTGGTGCCGCTTTTCGACTTCTCTTCATCTAACTAGCATCTGGCCCAGTTTAATAATCTTTGTTCTGAATGGTGTAAGGTCATTAGCAAAACCTTAATGGGGACAAGGGTTACAGCATTGGACCTCTATTTAGAGAATCTATTCCAAAAGGAAAAGGTATGATGTTTCTTCAGACCATCTTGCAAGTGACATAAAGATTAATGAGGGATAGACAAATGCCCTTGCTCCAAAGTCAGCAAAAAATAGAAGGTTCTGTTTAAACTTATCAAAATGCATTACAGTCAGGTGCTGACTATCAAGAAAAGAAATGAAATCTGAGTTGAAGAGTCTGGAATAATTCTCTGGGTCTTTCCCCAAACCTGTCACTCTTTTCTATGGATATGAATATTAAGGGGTAACAGAATCTGAAAATCCACATGTCCTGAGCTTGTGAGGCAAGTTGGGGACTCAAAAAAGATCTCTTAGGAACTGCAAAGGTAGTTGGATATTTGGAAAATACCAGTATTTCAACCTGATTAATGGATGTAGAAGGAGAAAAATATTTGGATTTTTATAACTTTTTTTAGAGAGTCCAGATATATCTCTTAGAGCTCGTACAAGAAAGGGTAGAAGAAAAATCTTCTCAGCTGCAAACATCTTTATGCATATGATGAAGGCTAATTGCTGGAAGTTACAAACAAAGATTTTTATTTTAGCAAGGCAACTCAGCTCCATTTGAAGTGTTTAGGAACGATAATTTAATATTATATTCACCTGCTGTCATGTAAAACTACAGACTGTATATATGTGGGTGCTACAAACACGTTTACCATGTGGAAATAGGTCAGAAAAGTTTTAGAAATGTTTAGTGGGGCAAATCAGAGGTGAGTAAGAATGAAAACCAAGTAATGATCCATTGTTGCTCTTTATTTTTGAAGTGGACAATTGGAGCACTGTAGGCAAGCTCCCTGCTATGTTCCAGAATACATTCTACAGGCTTGGCTTTTTTTTTTTTTAACCTTAGTTTTAACTAATTTTATAGTGTCTGTAAACATACAAAGCCCTGGTGTTACTCAGGATATACACTGCCAGCAAGTTTCAAGTGATTAGATCTCTTCTTTAAGGTGGAGTTAACATGTATTCCTTTGTCTGCCAAGAGATAATATGAAGTGCTGTACTGTTTGGAAAATGCATTTTTAGCTGTCCTTATGTTGTAAAATATTTTGTTAGTGTCATATTTTCAAAAGAACAATTGTTTTCTTCTTTTTTTAAAAAAAAAAAAAGCCAGTGTTGTTGAATTCCATTTTCAAACTACAAGTTATCATGAGAAACAAAAGATTATTCTCAGTTTAGTAAACTCTTAGGCAGCAACCAAGAACTGAGCCTGCCCAAGACCATGCATGCAAGTTTATACACAGAGAGCGAAACCAATAAATGCTCCCATAAATGACTTTGGAGAGAATTCTGAATATTTCTTTCCTTCCCTTCCTCTCTTGCCTCAGAAAAGCAGTGTGCATCCTGACAAAAGAGAAACCACAGAATGTTCAGAATGTCAACAAGATCCTGGAGCCTGATTCCCACTAGTTTTACTGGGCTCAGAGTCGAGTACTTACTGCCCAGAGGACTAGACAATAGGTTCATTCCTTCTCCCAAAGAAGCACAAAATAAGGCATTTCCTCCACATGTTCCCCTGGCCCATCACAGGACACACAAAGTGTTTAGAGTGGAGTACTTGGTGCTCAACTGCAGCGGTATCCACACAGAAGCACTGTACACTAGCTCCTCACACTACATGCTCATTTAAACCTCACAGTCAACGTGAACGTTCATGAAACCAATTGAGTACAGGTGGATTTTGCATTGGAAACATGTGAAAACATGTGTTTTCTATGTTGTCTTTTATATGAAGGCTTGTGTCCAACAACGTAATTATTTTTATTTAAGAATTACATCACTCTTGCTAGCACAAGCAAAGTGCCAGCACCTGCTCTTTACTGGGCTCCGTAATGTTTTTTCTGTCCTCACATATCTTCCAAAAAGAAGGGGACCATTTTCACCCTGAAGGAATTTACTGCATGGTCTCCATCCGTGCTGGAATAGAGGAGACAGGAGCCAGTATTATCCTCAGTTCTTTGGCTACTGAGCTTGACCATACTAACTCATGCTGCTGTGCTTGGAGCATCAATCTTAAGTCCCCTAAAGACATCCAAGATGGAGTTGTTGCAACTTGTGCAACTATAAACCCTTTTATAGCTTTCAACAGGGCCTTTTCCAGGTGAGTTAACAATCCCTCACTTTTAAAAAAAATCTGTGAAGGTAGGAATGATGATTTTTGTCAACATCTTGTAGAGCAAGAAATCTTAGAGGTAAGACAAAATGCTTTCCATTAAATGTTCTCCTGGTTTTCTGCAGTCACATTATTATTTGGAAGAGGTCAGAAGACGAGGAGGAGTTTGTGACCTTATTTCTGCAACACCTGCCAGAGAAGCCCAGACCTGACTCACAAGGTAGGGCAGAACTGTTGAGTAACAAGCAGCCTGCATGAAGAACTACAGAGGGAAACTGAACTGTAACTTGTAGAAAGACCCACCCCACCCCTCAGTTTCCATTTCTCCTTTTCTGAATAGTACTATCTCTACCATCACTCTGCTCTTCTACCCATAGTCGCTCTGCAGTGTGTACCAGGCTCCCACATTTACCAACCCTCATTGACTTGTCCCGTGCCCTGCCCTTGTTCACAGCAACTCTGGCATTCATGCTAGTAATTTGTTTGCCCCTAAGCTTCCTTTCACTCATGTCTTCCTTCAATTTTTCAGCCATGTTCCAGATCACCAGAAACTGAGTTGCTCATCTACCAAGAGGATAAATCCTCATCAGGCGTCAGACTTCTCTCTGTTGGATCTCTTCAGTCCCTTCTAGATAACTGCTGGTTCTCTTCATGCACCACTCTCTTTCAGTGTGACCATTAGCTCTTCTCTCCTGCTATAAGGTTGTTGTCAGTCTCCTGCTCTGAATCGTCCCAAGATCCTCTGCCCTGATCTCATGCTTCAGACTTTCTCTGGTGACCAGGCTGACCTCCTCCATAACAAATCCATTCTGCCCTTGCTCAGCTCTGATTTTCGCAAACTGAACAACTATATTGGTCCCACATGAGGACACCCTGACAACTGTCATCTAACTCCTTCTGAAAACTGGTTTCATTTATATATATTTTTTCTCACACAGCACTTCACCTTTTCTGGTTTAGCTTCCACCTGAAACAGTCAGTCTAAACATCTCCTGGTCCCTACCGATATCATCTCTTATTCTACCTTCAACCTCTTCAAGCTGTCAGGTGCCTCCAATGCAGATAACCATATGCTTGTTTTCTCTCTTTCCTCCTTCTGTGTCTTGTTCTTGAACAATTTCATCTGCATTTGATTACAGCTACCATCTTTGATTCCCTAATCCCTTTTTCTACTGTGATTTGTTTCCTTCTATCCAGGTTAAAATTGTCTTATGTCTCTGTGATGTCTTTATGGTGTCCAATGTTCAGCACGAGCTGGACTTGGGCTGGACTGCTCTCTGCATCCAAATTATCTTTGTTGACCTTTTCTGCATAACTTCTCTGATATATTCTTTTCCCAAATAATTTGCCTGTTGAAGGTCTTCTCATCTGATTGCAATACCCCTGGTCTGGTCTAAGCCCCTCTATCTCCTCTCATACTTATTCTGAATGGTGCTCATTTTTCATCACATCAACTTTCTTTTCATCTTCCTCCACTACCTCTCCTTTTCTACTGTAGCAAGTAGCAGCAGCTTGCCTCTGCCTTCAGCGCCCTTCAGGGTTTCTTCCCTCTTCACCATTTCCTGTTGTTCATTTCCTCAAGAACAGTTCTTGTTCCAGTTGGTCCAAGATGTCCATGTCCATAACTGTACTTTCACATCAGATACCCATGGTTCTTGAGAAGAGTTCTGCATACATGCTGCAAAATTGCTGAGTTGTTCTTCAAAAATCATCCTTAGAGCTCTTCTTTGACAGGATGACCACTCAAAACCACACTGAGGCCACTGTCCATCCTGATTCAGTCTCTTTCCCTGCATTTTCACATTTCTCTGTAGTTATCTCTTGACTCTTTTCTTTAATGTTATTCTCTGTTTGTGCAGAGCCTTTCACTGTGGGCTTCTAGTCCATGACTTCTGGAGAATATGTCAGTGCACTCAAGTAATAGAGAACATGAATACTGCAACCAAGCCAAAGCTCTTGGAAATCTTTGTGAGTTAGGGTGTTCAGAATCTGAACCTAGCTCCAGCCACAAATTTTGCAATTGGCCTGCAACTCTGAAAAAGCTTTGTCTAAAACTCATGTTGGAACATCCTTGAAATTAAGGGGTGGTGTTGGAATCCGCATCCAAATTTCACAGCTGTAGGTCACCTCTCAAACACAGATATTTGGAAGACGGTGAGGACTGTGCTGTAAGCAGCTACATTGCCGATGAGATATTGCCGCTGTTTTTTTGCTGTCTATGTTTTTGAAATGCTTGCTACAAGGACAGCTGTGAGGCAGATGCCGTTCTGAGTTCATATGTGGAATGTTACAGGGTCACCCTGCTTACCTTATCATAAAAGAGCACACGTTTTTGTGCTGTTCATGTACTAGAAAACAAATTCATGACAAATACTGTATTGTGTGCAAGGGCTGGGGGTGGGGGAGAAGGGAAGGGTATCTTGTCCTTAGGGGCTGCTGGTGCTAGGCGCCACAAAAGAAAGCCCTGTTTGTCAGCCACACTTAGAGATACAGGCCCCAGCGTGAGGCACCTGCAACAGCTTAAGGATGGCTCCATGTGTGAGCAGTTGTGTGCCAGGGGCTAGGGTTTCTTGTCTGTCACACAGAGCTAGGAGGAGTGGTGGAGCTAGACTATTGCAGCAGAGGAACCCAGAGGGTACACAGCCTGATGGCATGAGGTGAGGAGTTCTCAGATGTTTTTACAGGATTTCTGCAAGAGACAGAATATAGTGTGGTCCTAGCCTTTGGTCTGTATTGCTACACACACACAAAATCATACATCCTGAACTGGTGATGGGGAATAGTTGCATTACAGGTTGTTGATGGTGTTGCCAGCTGGGCAAAGTGAGAGTTTGAAGCTGGAAACTGGATCTTGAGTGTAGAGGGAGTAGAAGGTGCTCGGAGCTGGCATAAATCCCACTGAAGAGGAGCTAAGACTTGGGGTGCATGGTGGGGGACAGGATGATAAAGAGCAAGTGAGTTTGAAGCCTAACGAGACGTGGCAGAACCAGAAAGCAGTGAGGATTCCTGAACAAGGAAATCTGAGCTGGAAGGTGGGAGCTCTTGCAGGGCTGGAGTCTGCTGGCAGGGGAGCTTGGCTGCCAAGGCCGCTATGGCTGTGCGGCAGGGGTATGAGTGATGGAATGGATGGCATGGTGAGGAAAGTCTGGTAGCAGGGCCAAAGTTAGGTCAGGGAGAGGGGGAGAGAGGCAGAAAAGGAGGAGGGATGAAAAAGCCAGAAAGGAGAGATGCAGAGTTTCTCTCCACCTGGCTCTTTTCTACGCCTTGAATAAGCTTTCAAGCCTGAAGAAAACCTTTGCCTTTTACTTCCCTGTGTCTTTCTTCCCATTGTCCCCATGTCTTAGAAAATTGGTTGAGCTATGTGAGGGAGGATAAGAGAGAGAGGATGGAAGAAGTCTTACAGCACTGGAATCCCAACAACTTGTCTGGGCAGCTGTTACTACTGATTATGTATGCTGTATTCATGCATGCTACATTTCCCATGTTAGCTGCATGGTTTGGAGCCTGCAGTTGCAGACAAAGGTTTTGGGCTGTGTTCTTTCAACTTACTGGCCTGTGCAGTTTGTTACAGGAACAGCTACAGATTCCAAGGTACACGATAGATGAGAAACAGTAAAAATGGAGACTCATACCTACTTGCTTGTCTGCCTAATATATCTGCCTACCCTTTGTACTTACATAGTTGCCTTCATGGTAGGGTCTCTGCACCTGTATAAGTTGAACACTGAACGTACTTGGCACAGGCATGAATATGGAAACATTGCCCACTGCCACATTTGTGCAGACAGTTGCCAAGACAAATATGGGGTCGTATCCTGCTGCTATTCAATGCACAGAACTGCTATTAAGAGTCAATGAGAGTTCTGCATAAAAAATCAATGGAAAGATTTGACCCCTTTCAAATGGCGCAGTTTGTGGTATAAATTGCACCACTTTTGTTGTGCACAGAAGATAAACCCCACATTTTTTTCCTGACTACCCCTTATTGCTAGCATGCCCTTTGGAATGTGCTTTTTCACCCCACTGTATCTAACTAGCATCGTGAGATTGTTTTCAATAAAGGCACAGTAAAACCATCCAGGGTGGGGGGGCCTAGTTGGCTTTTTTAACACTTATAAATATTATTGCTGATTATTCACATGTGAGCTCTCTGCATGGCATATTTTAAACTATATTAGAAAAATTCAGAAATAAAATAAAGGTGTTATTAAACATGTGGGGATACCATCATTACACCTACGAGTGAAAATCACTGTCTGAAATCACCTCAGAGGGATGTGGACTGAAAGAAACTGCTAGTTTGGCTGGTGGTTTAGAGGATGTTCTATTGCTGAGCTACTAAATAAATCCCCTTTTGCCCTGCACTGCCTCCAGCAAGCCCTTAGCCTTCCCCACTCTGTCTTCCCCACACTGTTTCTCTATTTTTCCTCATAATCTCAGCCCTGATTCTCTTTTTCCCATTCTTCTGAATGTTGAAGTCATGACCTTTGTGGTTTATAGGCCACAAGAGACTGAGCTAAATGTGTTAGCACAGAGTCAAAACAAGTAATAGCTGGCCAATTAAATTAATAATCCATATTGTTACAATGTTTAACCACGGCTGTTTCCTCAGTGGTCTGTTTAAATCACAGCCAAGTCCTGACCTATTAAAATGAATAACTGGAATTATGAGAAACTCCATTTAATAAACACAGCAAGGAACGCAACACAATCGGTATGAAATATTTATTACCACTTTAAGCAGCGGCTAGTTGAGATTTAAGATTGGATTAATGAAGGGGTTTTAATTTCTGGCTAAGGGTAGAAAGCTTAAACCTGGAACATTTCCTCAATTTCCGGGTATGGCTTTGCAATGGGCAAGATTTGAGATGGGAGAGTACGATTTGATTCATGCTTTCCCCTTGCAGAGCTCTCTCCAGACACGTTCGATGCAGGAGGAGATCAAAGCAAGCAGGCTCCAGACAAGTGGCTCAAGTGGCTTGAAAAAACTCAGGGGAATAAGGGCTGGAGCACTAGACATGAGCCTTTGGATTTTAAAATGAGCACTCCTGCCAACCACCATCCTATGGAGAGCAATGTTAATGGAAGGCTGGTACATTCCCAGTGACAACGGCTCGTGTGCACGCATTTTTTTGCAGTATGTCTCAGGGCTAGAGGAGAGGGAGAGAAAAATCTCTTCTCTCTGAAATTTGTCAGACAAAATCTTAAGCTCGGAGCAAACCTTTATTGTTTCAAATGGCCCAAGTACTGTTTGTCTCAAGTGCAGAACTACCAAGGTTTGACTATTTTTATTCATGTGGAATGTTCATCTTCAGGGTTTCTCCACTCAACACAAAAGCAACTGTTCTTCTTCGATAGAAATTAAAATGTTGCCAGGGTTGAAAAATAGTCTACCATGCCCAAGCTCAAATGAGGATATTATTTTCCTTTTGTTTTCTGCTCCTTCTGATGTAGTAACACTGAGCAGGTTAATAACGTGCAAATCCTGGCACAATGGAGCTGTTTGGAGGTACCGTGTCAAGGGGCCATGTAATAATTGCTTCAGGCTACACAGACACCTGGAGCATCATCTCTGCGATGATGGATCCTTCCCATCATTTCCACCATAATGGTTCCACACCATAAATTGTCATGATCCATCAGAAAGGCTCTGATGCATTAAACCACTGCCCTAATTTGAGTAAATACAGACTGCTGCCATTGCCTCCAAGGATCTCATTTTCAGCGTGTTCTGTGATGATACCAAGAATCATACACATTTTCTTCTCCCCTCCCTCGTTTGATTCTTAATGAATAGCCCCAGCCTGAGAGCTGGAGAGGCAGAAGGCTTTTTCACAGCTACAGAGAGCAGGGACACAGGGGAAGCAAGCTCTTCTATGCTCCTCCTGTAACACATTCGAAGACCAAAGCTGGCAAGACCTGTGACTTGGGATAGTATAGTTTCAACACCCATTCAGCCCCTTGGATAAGCCAGCAAAACCCCTTAGCCTTTTATTCTGGCAGCCTCAGCCATGACCCTGATTACATCAACAGCTCTTTCATTTGCACAAGGTGGTAGACAAGCATTTCATCGTGTTCTCAGCATGTGTTTGTCCCACACATCAAACCGCTCAGCTGAGGGATTTCTCCTGGCCGTTGTTTCCCGGTTCAAGCCAGTTGAAGATTTGTGTGGTGCAGCACCAGACTTCAGAGACTGAGCAAAGTCTGAACACTGGGCTTGCGCAGCCTTTGCAGTGCACAGCAGCCAAGAGGAAAAGCGAGCAGATGATGCCCTGGTGGTCACTCAAAAGCCAATGGCAAAGACAGGACATAACCCCAAATTTCTAGGTGCTTTCTCTTCATCTCAGATTTCTATTGGGAAATATATTCACATGATTGCATTAACTTGGGATATTCCCAGTGCTTTAAATCTGAACTGGATATTCTTTCTTAACTGGCTTCTAGTGTTGTAAATACCTTTACTTCTCTGCATTGTTAATGAAAGCAGTTTTGTTTCCCCGCATGTTTTTTGGGTGGTTTTTTTTGTGTGTGTGTAAGGACATCTCCTAAATTGCAAGAAGTTAAAGAAATTTCTGTGGACTTAAGGCAATGAGCTCCCTCCTTCGTGAGAAAATTACACCTCAGGCGCTTCCCTGCTGTCTTGTGTAAACATCCTCGTGCATGCGAGTGCTACTGTACTCATGCACAGGATATTCAGCGTACATGGCGTGCAGCAACACTGCGTCTCCAGAAATATGTAGCAAGTTATTTATGTCCTGAACTGTATGCAAAAACTAACATGAATGGATGTGACGTGGCTCAGCTAGGTCTTCAGTGTCTTGTGCCTGGCACGACTGGGGACAGCTCTACCACCAGAAGTGAACTTTGGCTCAGGAAGTTACTCCATGGTGCATGTGGGCCAGCTGCCTGTTGGAGAGAGAAAGCACGTCAGCTTTTAGCCAGAGGCTGGCATGGGTGAGCTCTGCTGCCCTGATAGCTCACATGCTTCTCTTGCGGGAATCCCATGAAAATCTGCCAGCCATTACGCCTTCCAGGATCAGGAAGTAAAATTACAGTTCTTTGTGTTATCTCACTGCAAATTTATTGGTTTATTCTGTGTTTTCCTTCCTGAGCCTTTAGCCTGCATTTCATGTTGTTGTCCCTTGCTTTTCTTTCTACTGTTTCCTTCAAAGCTCCCTCCAGGAAGAATGGCACAACCATCTGAGAGGTTAAACCAGAACATTTCTTTGACATCATGTTACCTCATCTCATTTTTGCAGGTTTTCCTCCTCTTGTAGCAAGCTCAGGTCCTCAGAAAGCCCTTTATGTTGCTTACATGCCCAGTACGTAAATTTTAACCTGGGCATAGGTACCTGCTCCCAGATGCAGCTCAGCCTTCCCCAGGCAGCTTGTCGTCTCTCCCTGTGCTCCCCTACCGGCATGTCTCAGCTGAATGCTCCCTCCCCAGACTCAGTCCGAATGAGGGATGGCAAACTGAGCAGTTTAAATGTTATGACCCTGTTTGGTGGCCTTGCTCCAGCTGGCATGGGTGCTGGGGGGTCCCACTAGCTTTTGAGGTACTGTGGGTGTTTGTCCTGCACCCCATGGTTGTACCCAAGTGGTCCCTGTGACCCCTCACTAGTATGATGAACATCCCAAGCAGATGAAGGGACTTTCCCAAGACCTTGCACTGGACATGACAGTCTGGGACCTCCCTCGTCCCAGAGCCTCTTCCACAGTCCTGAGAACCATGATCTCTCCCAGCGTGCCTGAAAATCAGAGAGCTCTAGGGAATGGGCAGATTATATATAGGGCAGATTTCCTGGAAGACAGAAATTGATGTTTTTATTTAGACTTTTAACAGAATTACCATGGGAAATGAGAATCTACTAGGCTACCTTTCAGGGAAATACATGTGTGAATTTTCCCTGAGCAAAACCTTTGTCCAAGTTAGGGTATTTTATCTCAGCTTCCCTTTGCCATTCACACGGAGTATCTTCCACTACAGACTGTTGTTCAGTGCTGCGTCACGAGCACTCATGCAGAAGCTGCTGGCGCCCTGAACATGGTATTTTAGAAATCTCATCTCAATAAGGTTGTGGGACACAATGCTTAAAATATCTGTGATGGCTGGAATGAGGTGTCCTAATGCTGGCCAGGCCAGGGGAGCTGAGCCGGTGTCAGCAGTGGGAAGAACATCCTGCAGAACTCCTCTGGAGCGGGGAGGGAGCCTGGGAATTCTCTGCCTGGACACATTGATGATGCACAAGTTGACCTGGGGAAGAGCTGCTCTGAAGTTTAATGAAGACAATGATTGGGCTTCTGTGGTGATCAGCGGACATCAGCAGCAAGGCAGAAGCAGGTCTCATGCTTGAATGTTGAATCGTTATTCTAAGGTGATAGAAAAAGCACCTGGGCTTTGCCTCAGTGTTGGTCTCCAAGCCAATACAGTGCTATACAGCATCCCTACGGAGGACCAGTCAAGTGGCAGCCTGAATTTATTCTGTGCCTATTTCTCCCTATCATCCTTCAGTGATTTTTCTTCCCCTTTAATATGAAATTTCTAGGAAAGCAAAATTTGCCTGATTCAAGTTGGATATGAAGTGTTTCAGAACCCTTGCTAGCAGCTCGTTGTTCTGGTTCGCTCGTTGCAAATGAGCTTAATGGAAACATAAAAGGCAGGTCAGAGAAAAAAAAGAAGAAAAACTGTAAAAAGTAATGAAAAAAAATTAATCAGATCCACATAATTTGAAGACAAATATTGTTATTTAATTCCACTGTTCACTTTTGGAGTGTGTTAACATAGATGTTGTTATTTTTAAAAGGAAGTAATATGACAACCCATTTAATTTCCTCTGAAACAAGACAATCTGGCTTACCAAATATAGCCTGACAAAGAAAAACAGAAATTTCCTGATCAAAGATCCAAGAGTGCAGTGCTCCACCTTAAATCCCTCCCACCTATTAGGCCCCCCTTTAGACAAGACAGAGAAACAAATTTCTCACACATCAATGATGCCTCCATAATCAATTTCAAATAGCCCCTTGCATAGGGATGCAAATCTTAGCTTTCTCTTAATAAAGCATTTTAGAAGATGGATGTACTGATCTGATATTATTAAACGAAAAGTGGTCTCTTTTTAATCTAGAAATGCAGGGGCGTTAGTAACAGAGTGAATCAAAGGCCTGGTCTCTTTCTCTTCCTAATTATCAATAGTGTTTTATAATCTTATTAATATTGATACACAGTATACTGAAGATCTGTTAACGTATAATGTATGTGGAGGATAATTAACGAGATCCGAGTCAGATCAATCGCCTATTTGACAGCAAACGGTGTGTGGCTTATAAATTATACATATGCTAGGTATGGCTAGAAATGTTTAAAGTTTCAGTCCAATCCTTCCAGTACAGCACTGGGAAAACTGATGAACTTAAAGGCACAGTCCCTTGCCTGTTAGGTTTATACTGTACACTCAGAGGAATAACTCTTATTTAAAAATCAAAGAGTTCCATTAACTGCCAAGATCTCAAAGCAGCACAGAAAACACACCTTCTCCTTGTGAAGTGCAGCTAAACAAAAGGCAAAATCTTGTAAGAAAAAGGATGATTAATAAAAGTGAGGTAATTTTCCTTTTGATTTCTGAGAGGAGGTAGCATGCAGGATGTTCCAAATGACAGAAATGATCCCACATCTTCACACTGGCCTTTAACAAGGTTAGACTTGCTACTGCAGTAAATACAATTAATAATCCCAATTAATATTGCATGTTTTGGTAGGTTTGAGAGCATGAAAGCTTTCCACAGATTACTCTTCACTCCCCAAAGCAGACTCAGCGTGATGAGACGAAGGGATGGAAATGTGGAAATAAAACTTTCCTTTTTTGTTGTTGCAGAGCTCCTGATAAGCTTGGGGCTGAGATGAAAGGAGATGTCAGGTTTAACAAAAATAACATATTATTATTATTAATAATTTACCTCAGGGGTATGACCCAGTGCAATAAGGACTGCTTGAGGCTGTGAAACTTCACCAGTGTTGTGAAAATGGCTCAGACTTGCTTAGCTTTTCCACAGTAGACCTAGAGGCAAGTTCATCCATGGTGTGAGGAGATGCGATTCCCAAGGTGGAGACACTGCATCAGTCCCTTGTGTTTCATGTAGGAAGGTTTGAATCGGATTAACTAGTTAGAAATTCAGCTTCCTTTGGAATCAAACTTCTACTGATGTCAATGGGAGTTCTGCTTGAGGGAAAACATAGGCCGTGCCATGCCAGATCATGCCTCAGATAGGATATACTTCATCCAGTGCCCTCTCTGACAGGAATCAGCACCCAGTGCTGTGGAGAAAGACATAAACTGAGACTGCACTCAGCCATAGTGTGGATAAATTCCCTCCATAGCATATCCTGGACTGTGCCCATCACTGGGCAATGCAGAGAGGACAGAGTTGGTTGCTGCAGTCATCTTGGTTGTTCTCAACAACAAATACCTCACAAACCTGCCTCACAAGAAACTTTTCAATAGGTATCTTTGGGTCAGAATCCAGCAAGATCTTATTTTGCCTTACCTCTAAAAACAAATGGTTTATCCACAAAGATAGATTGAGAGCATGGGGGGTGGTATTTCCTTTTTTTTCTTTTTTTCCATGAACCACTATATAAGCCTGTATAAATACTCCTCTTTTTCTGAAGCAAGCCAAGTGCTCTTAGTGGCACCCACGACAACATGACAGGCACCAGACTTGTCCCTAAACACAGCCTTTTTTGAAGCTGCTAGAGATTCAAATCCACCCAACCTACCCTTGGAAACCCAATTATCCTCAACAGCACTACCTGAAAACCAGTTTGCACAAGCTGACAGTTTGTTTGTAATTAAGCTTTTAACTTATGACTGTGTGAGCTTGTGCCTGTTGCAACAGAAGCCCTGATGGACAGACAGGAGCCTCAGCGGGCTACTGGTGGCAATACCTGGATACTGCAGAGTTGCTTGATGGAGACTCTCAGGGTTAGCAAAGCTCTTCCTGAGTCATTCTTTGTACAGCCCTTGTAGGGCCATCTCAGTCAAAGTGGCCAGCCTGTCTGTGGTGTGGTGAGTAAAAGATTTGCCTTGTTAAGGTAAATGGGGGAAAATTGGTCTGTGCTTTGCCAGGTGAAGTGTTAAATACAGGATCCGTCACAGGGAAGGGCAGGAAAGGCTTGCTGGATTACAAAGGCCATTACTTAATGGCCATGCTGTCCCTTGAGCCAAGGTTTAAAGTAGATTATTTAAATTATAATATTATGCCCTTTCCCCAGAGAGGTTCACAGGGCCTCAGTAGCATGAATGAGTGAATGCTCACAGCCTCCAGATGAGGCAGCCGCAGCATACAGGAGCTTGGGTCGGAGTGCTCAAAATGGCCGTAGATTCAGAAAAATGGACCCCAAGCCAAAAGCAGCAACAGTTTTGATACAAGTGAATTCCTTGCAGTCTCTCAAGATGAGTCGGTAGCTAAATCAGGTAAAACTGCTCTGGTCTCCTGACTCTCCAGCACTGTGTTTGAACCATTAGACTCATGCTTCCTTTTGTCCATTAGTGGCTTCATTTCTGTCTCATAGCATTAATTCAGGTTATGCTGCTTGCAGTGCTCCATATAAATGAGTTTAAGACCACACAGGTTCACAGGAATCGGTGTGGTCAGGAAATGCTATTCTCTTTCACTCTCACCTTCCCATAAAGGATCCACTGGAAGATTTTTAATTGTAGCCTGTCCCCTGATCGAGTTACTGGGGTGGCCACTGCCTGGACAGATCTGGGCTTACCTGTCCCCTCAGCCTGCATCTTTGTCACTCTCTTTAAGTTGCCTTCATTCCTATTTTACACTTACCTTTTTTGTTCCATTTTCTTGACACAGTTTAGCCTTGGTTAACTATATTGAAATAATGTGTCAAAAATATTCTTAACTGTAGGTCAAAACTGCTTCCCCATTTAAGTGCTCTAATCATGCATCTTTGCTGAATCTTTCTCAATGGAAAGTCGACATCAGAAGTCTCCTCTTTGTCCCTCTTTTCCCCCAGACAGGGATATCCATCCACAAGTGCTGTGACCATATTACATTATCCTCCACGATTTCCAAGTGAAAAAAAAAAATAAAATAATGAGCTAATTTTTCAAACCCAGACCCTTGAAGGAAAGACCAAAGTATCCCATTTGGATATTCACTGGCTAATGCTGGTCCAGGAACTGGTCTTTAAACACCATTCTGTAACACAAAACACAATGAAAGAAGGTTAAAGATAGCAGGAAAATTGAGGTACAAATCAGTTACAGGAAGGAACAAATTAACAGTAGGAAGGAAGCAGCAAGTTCAGATAGCGGGGAACTGTGCTGGTCTGCAATGCCTGGAATGAAGACATCCCCCTCCTTCCCAAAGCAGGCTCTAGCATGCCCATGGCTTAGGCTGGTCTCATACTGAAAGGCTGTGAGATTTTTAAGGCCCAGCCAGCATCACCCCAAGGCCATGAAAATGGAGCTGTTGGATCATATTTTGGAGAGCTAACTTCACAACACTGAGTTTTTTCATGCAAAATTGAGGATGAATATGCATTTTATAGTACTTTTGGCTACAAGGTCAGCTCTGGAATACCCTTCCCACTGACCCATCCCCACCAGCCTGGGAAACCAGCTCTATGACTGAGAGACTTGGTAGATCAAACCTGTGGTGATGGGGGCAGACTCTGGTCCTCACCCCCAAGGGCAATTTTTGGAGCAGCAGCCAGCAGCCAGCCTCCCTGCCTGGGCTAGGAGCTGCTTGGGAAGATCCAAGTGCCATCCCAAACCTGGAGTTGTTAGCTGTCCAGGAGGAGCTTTTAGGACCAAAGAGGTCAGCTGAGCAGTGCTTTTTCTTGCCTGTCTTACTGCTCTTGCTCTCCCATAGTCTTCTTTTATCTGCTCTAAACTGCAGTTTAATGTTCATTACCAAGTCATGAAGCAAGCAAGGAAAATTAGGATACTGAGTGCATGGAGGCAGAGAGAAGAGGAAAGGGCCACAGGAGATGGCACTACTGCACCACCTCCAAGGCATGGATACCTCATTGTGCTGTGTCCGACAACTTCTTTGCAAACACTGCCTTTGCACCTGCGGCTCTCCTTTCTCTGCGTGGCCCTCCAAAACATAAGGCCAAACGGAGAGGAGAAAGTGTGGAGCCTGGGGCAGCTGGGTGCGAGGGGAGTGTGTGCAGGGGCTGTAGCCACCCCAAAGCCCCCACCCTGCCAGAGGCAGACTTATCATCTGTGAAGCATGGCTGCCTGTAAGGATGCTCTTTCCTCTGTTAAATCACACTGAAATGTCTCCTTGTCTTATGGCCTGTCAAGATTTTGTCAGAGGATGTCAAAGTACCGATGTGACAGAGTCTGCATCCTACCTCTAGGTACCCCAATTTATATTCCAGTACCTTTCTCAGAAGTTTGTGATAATATAGCAGATTTTACACCTGAGTGGCTGAGGCCCGGGCATATTTTCCTGTCTGTCAACTGCCACGAATGGAGGTGGGAATGGCGAAGCCTTCATCTTCATCATCAACGCTATGCCAGTGGTACCTGGGTGTGCCAGACCCTCGAGGTTGCTGTACCTGCTTTCGCATCATCAGTTTGTTTAGATCAAACTGATGCAACTTCCCTGTCTGTAAAAATCCTGAAGGATTTTGATTAAATCTTTTAAGGTTGAAATGTTTTCCCCTCCCTAAAGAAACACTGTTTTACAATGAGATAAGTTTAATGGGGAGTCCATAAAGCAGAGTTAAGAACCTTGGCAACATCCAAGGGTAAAACACACAGGTAGTAAATGGTTTGCAGATTGCATCATTTCCTGGAGTCCTTGGACAGAGTGTCTTTACATCATCTTGGGTTCAAGAATGGTGCTTACAATTTTATCAAAAGTCAGAGTATGTTTTTAAGGAGCTCTGCTTAGCCTGGAGCACTGACATTTGAACAGGGAAAAAAATGATTTTCAGAGAAGAGGTGCATTTCCTGGCTGTGGTCTGGAGACTGACCCATCATCTCACAGTATTTCATGCCCCACACTCTGCATCGACTTTGAAGGGAATTACAGGCTCTGGCCGCCTTCACGCAGAGACACTTTATAATCAGCCTGGACTGCTCTAGCAAATACTAGCAGAGTGTATTAAAGATCCATGCCTTTCCCCTAGCTAGTGCAGTTAACTAAGAAGCTTTACTTATTGAGTAAAGCTGGAATTTTACAAAAAGCTCATTTCCCAAGTAGGCAGCAAAGGAAGAGAGCAGAAATTTTAAAGGCCTCAGCACACTGGGTGCTCACTGAAAACTAAGTCCTTTTGAGAATCTGACTGTTAAGGTGTCACCATGGGAGTTAGCAGAAGCATTGAGTACTTGAGAAAAACAGACCTGAGTTTCATTGCCTGCAGGTATACTTACCTGTAGTTTCTTTCTTAGGATAAGACTTCAAGAGAAAGTGGCTCTAACATAGTGGCTTGCTGCTCTCTCCTTTCTTCCCCCTCCCTTCTCACTCTTCAGTCAGGCAGTTCAGCTCACTCAACCACTAGAAAACTATTCACTTTTATTGCCAGTTGAGTTTTCCACCCTGTGGTGGGCTGTTTCAAAGAAGTGCTGAGCCTGATGCAAGGGATGTGGTGCACAGGAAGGAGAGGTGGTGTCGGGAAAACCCTCTAAGGTCGGTTCAGTCCACAGTCCTCTGCCACGCTGTGTGATCCCACTGAAACACCATGAACCAGCACTGCCGCTGAGACGGATGGCCATGGAGGCTCTGGTAGCAGCTGGACTGCTCTGAAAAGATGGCATAGATTATGGCTGCTTGAAATCTTTTGAAAAGCTGGCACTAGCAGAGAGAGAAGGAAGGTGTCAACTCAAGTTGGCCTAATTCCACTCTAAAATCATATTGTAGCCACTTATGTACAATACAGACACTATTTTGTTTCCCTTCTTTTACGTAGCTGTGGACTTGAGGGCAGATCATTTGTTTTCTGTCTTTAAATTCTCACAGAACCAAAAGAATGATTTTTCCATTCACTTTCTAGATGCCTTATTTTAGGGAAAGATGCAAATACCCCACAGAGGCTTTGTGGTAACTAAACAAAAGCAATTCCTCTCTTACTACCAAGACCAGCAAATTAGAAGTTAAGAGTCCTCTTTTTATATCCATTTGCCACTCTTTTAATCCTCCTCCCCATCTTTTCAAATCCTTGAGGGAAACAGATGAGCTTTAAGCATGCCCCGGAGGTCGCTGTAGATGTATGTTTGTACATACACATTCACTGGAACCTTTGCACTTCACTAATCCATGCAGGTCATGATGAGCATACAAACCCCAGCCACCTCTCCCCTCAGCAAAGATTTACTAGTCTATGCAGAGTGAAGACACCATTGTTAAGACTACATTGACCTCTTGAAAGGTATTATAGAATATTCACTCATCTCCTGTGAATGGAGGCACATAAATGAATGAAGTACCTTTCATGTCATAATTCCTAAATTCATTTGTTTCACAAATTGCAGGACTCGCTGTAACCAGCTGACTCATTGAAAAATGCAATACAGTTTTGGAAGATAAACTAAGTAGATAGATACTGAGTTAGAAAACATGATGCACATATCAAAATGCTATCTGTGAAATAATTGCAAAGTCACAGATAAATCATTTTATCAGGCACCTTTGCCTTCATGTGTTTTGCTGTTCACCAAGGGTTCAATCTTATCCCTATACAAATTACCAGCATTGGAGCTTTGTACTTTTGAAAAGAAAGAGTGAAATTATGGCTGTCATGGTAATCAGTGAGAAAATGCACTTAAATTTAAGGGGGCAGAATGCGAGTGAGCCCTTGAAAGCCCTCAAATACCACAGCTAAAAAATGGAAATTTTTCAAACCTGCCACAAAATTAAGAACCATATAAACCCCTAAATTTCAAGGGCAAAAAAAATGTACACATATTGTGATATCTGTGCAATGAATTTGTAAGGACTACAGTACAACACTGCTTGACTTTTTTTCCATTTATACTACAACTATGATCAATTTACTTGGACTTTCCAGCTAAAGTCCTGAAAGCACTTACACTTATGTCTGTTTTTCACTTCTGTGGCTAACCCTTTTGAAGTCTTTGGATCTAGATGTTGTTGTAAAGCAGAGCATGTGCATAGGAAGAAGGTCTAAGCATTTATGAGACTACTGACAAGAGTTTTGTACTACTGGAAGAAGATACCAAGCTTTTGGTGAGGGTGGTCACACACTGGAACGAGTTGTCGAGACTGTGGCATCTTCATCCCTGGAAATAGCCAACCCCCTGGGCAACCTGCTGTAGCTGACCCTGCTCTGAGCTGGGGGGACTGGAGTGGATGATCTCCAGAGGTGCCCATTCAGTGATGATCTGATCTGTGCGTGCTTTAGAACCAGAATGAGATTAACATTTTGTGTGCTAAGAATTGCTGCAGTGTTACACAAATATGATGAGGGTGGTGTAACATACATTGCAGTGTTTCTCTCCTTTGAAAACTGGTGTTTGATATATGGCTGTTAGAAAGAGGTATTTTTCTGAAAAGCTAACACACTCTCTCAAATACGTTTCTTGGGCTTTTTAGAGCTCTTTCCTTAATGCGCACAAATGCTAAGCACCATTCCAAATTCATGTCGATATAACTATTGACATCTTTCTTGTTGTTTTCCTCTTCTTCTATTCTCTGTGGTATCAGTCTTGCCAACTGCTCCTGAGATCGTTGGTTATGATCTAGCAAAGCCCTTAAGCGCATGCTTAACTTTAAGAATGCAAACAGCCTTTGTGAATTCAGCAGGACATTTCCTTTAACTGCTCTGCTGGGCTGGGGCCAAAGTGCTCAGTGCTCCATATACAGATCGAAATATAATAATTCACACACAGTTAGTTAGAAAATCACTGCAGAGTGTAAAATAAATTAGAACAGATTTTTCCCAGTCCTTTCACAGAATTTGGCCATGAAACACTAAAAAATTCTACCATTTCTGAACATAGTTTATAAATCAATGGCATTCAATTCCTCAACATATGTCATGGAAAATATCTGGTTTATACACAAAGTTACTTTCACATGCACATTTTTTCTCTCCCTCTCACTCTCACACGTACACACACACACACACACACACTTATGAGACTTAGGCCTGCTTGACTCTTTCTTATGACTTGTGTTCCTCAGCAAATGTCATAACTCATAGCTTCTTCTAAAGTTCAGAAAATCTGCACAAATTGCTAGGTAAAAGTTCATGATACTTTAAAGCTCTTAAAAGACATTTGGGGGGTAGCTGTACAGAAGTTTACCAGCGGTCTGCAGATAAGCACAAACAAGGCAGAGATGCAAACAGGAGACCAGCCTAGCAGGGTCAGGCCAAAGGTCTGAGTTCTTGCTATACCAGGTACCCAGATAAGGGCACAAGAACAGGGCAAATGCATTGTGGCATTTATATATCTCAAGTTTATTCACTCAACTTCCAGCAACTGACGGCTCAGGTCTTCCCAAGCCAGAAGTGGGATACCAATATTTACTAGTACATTATTTTTTTAATGTTTATAATTTCCTTATTTTATCCAGTCTCTTTTTTAATTTGTGTAAACTTCTGACACTCACAAAATCCTGTGGCAAGGAGTTTTACAACTTAATCCAGTCTGTGAAGGAGTACCAACAAACACTTGCCATTTGTTGTGAACATGCTACTTGTTCATCTCTCGTGCAAGAACTAGGGGCAGCAAATGAAACAGCAGTTCATTATTCACTTTCCCTGTGCCGTTCATGATTTTATATTCTACTATAGCATCCCCCCTCTGCCAGCTATTTTCTTAGCCAAAAAATCCTCCTCCATCTCATCATTCCCCTGTAATATTCTTTGTACAAAGGAAGAGCTGATGTGCTGGAATAGGCAAGCTGTCTGCTTCAGCAAGGTGCTTCTAGGTGAATTTGAACTCCTAGGCTAATGAGATCTGGACCAAGAGGTTTTGCCAAGTTGTGATTGCTTAAACTTTTGCATTGTGGTAATGAACAGCTTCTCATGCATCTACTAGAGTCTGCGTACCGTTAGTTGTGAGCTGTAAAATAATGCCATACATGAATGGCAAAAGCAAACCATCCTTCCTTTTACTGCTAAAATGAACACTTAAGTGAACAAAAATTTCTCAGAATTGTATGAAGCATTCTGCTGGTTTTAAGAACGAGAGCTTGTTCCCTTTTTGTATCATTTAAGACACAGCAGTGGAAGACTGAATGGTGGAGGCGAGGCCAGTTTCTTCCTTGATGTATTTACTTCAAACTTTCTTTGTGAGATTTTGCATGGTTTGTGGGTGCACATGTTTGTGTGTTAATTCATTGTATGCTACTCTAAGGTTTGGGCAGAAGGACTGGCCAACAAACTGCATGACTACTGAAAAAAATGAATTATGTTGTTCAGATAAATAATTGAAAATAGCAAAATAAATTAACAAAATACTCCAGCTTTTTTACGTCATGCTGTAATTCCTCTTAGCAGAGTATTGTACATATTTAAGACTGCAAGATTACCTCCAGCTCAATAGTTGATATTCATGCATGCTTCCAGATGAGTCTTCTCTTCTGGTAAAGAAAGTTATTGTTAACCTGCTTTGCATTTCTCATAAGCTGTACTTATTGTTGCATTAGTTCCTACAGAATTTGTTCAAGTCTGCAAGGCCTAAATAGCAATTCCTGCTATAATGCTTTGAGACCGTGAGATGTGTTGCTGAAACACCTAGAAAAGCAGAAGCTAATGCACTGCCTTTATTTGTAAGTGTGTTACTTTACGAACCTCAGTTAATCCGGTACCAAAATGGAATGAAATCTTGGCTCCATGAATGCCAGCAGCAAAACTCACACTGACATCAAGGAGGTCAGGAATCTACTGACTTCTG
Organism: Athene noctua; assembly: GCF_965140245.1. NCBI lineage: Eukaryota > Metazoa > Chordata > Aves > Strigiformes > Strigidae > Athene > Athene noctua. The sequence continues at coordinate 57,334,966 of NC_134041.1, forward strand.
CCCTGCCAAGTGCTGCAAATCCATCTGTGCCAATTGTGAAATGACACATGAGATAGAAACACAAGGATTCAATCTCAAAACTTGGTGCTGCTCTATGGGAATCTGTAACTCTTACATTGTGCCTCCTAATGGGCATTCTTTCTCCTTTTTTTTCTTGGCTGCTTTTGAGTGCTTCTGGTGTGCCCAAGCAGGGCGAGCACTGGCTGTGCATCCAAATGTACCAGGTACAGTGTGTCTGCACTAGGACGCTAATGAATGTTGGCATCAGGAGATTGGCAAGGGAAGAGCCCTGCAAGAAAAGCCTTTTCTTTAAAAAAGTTCTTCTGTGCCCCATGTCTGAGGGACAGAGTGTAGTGCGTGTCCAACGGGTTGCAGAATTTCTCATCACTGTGCCTGAGAATTTGTGTCCTGCCATCAAAATTGCTGGTCTAAAATTTGCAAAGCGATCTGGAAGTGCCAGCTCTTCAAAACATCGGAGGTGCACCTGGCATCTGCTCTCTACTCTCCAATGGCCAGGAATCCAGTTTAATGCACTTGACTGAACATGTGTCTCTGGGATAAGTCTCTGCTGTCCCACATGAATAACAAAATCCCATCAGCTTTTTTCATAGGGTTCTAGCTGTGTGTCTGCTTCCTTTGTGCAATGTATAAATACAAATATATTCCTCTTGCATCAAGAAGGCGTACTACAAATGTTATATATTGAGAGGTAGGACAGATCAACTCAAAGGTAACAGTGGGTAGCATGGATACAGTTCCTACAAGACTCCAGGCCAGGCCAGACTTGGTGTCATTAACTATCATTAGCACTTGGAGCTTAGACAATGGCATATTTAAAGTACATGGTGGCTTCAATTTACTTCCTAGTGGGCAAGTGTCCACATGACAAAAGCACCGCTAGAACTGGCAATAAGTGGTACCTTGGCAGCTTACCCAGAGCAACTGATGGAAAGGAACCCAAGACAGGGACACTCTCATGTTTCTAGGAGAACGTTTCTAAGATGGGTTTGTGACAAACTCAGGGGGAAGCCAACTGTCCTGCCACTTGGCCTGTACTGCTAAGGTGCTAGAGCATGGCACCGTTCCCATTCCCTAAAGACATGTTGAATCTTTGACGAGGTAGAGTGATAGCGGTGTTGCTTACATACGCATGTGCTCATTTGAGCTGAGGTGTGCTGCACTGTTAATGCCATATGACTCACTGAATTGTCTTCTGAACTCTTCTGACAGCCTTTTACTGCTGAACAGAGAGAAAAATGGCCACCTTTTAATCACTAAGCCCTGTTTTCTCAGAGATAGATCTGTCCACAAAGATATTGTCTATGAAATCCTTTAGTCACAAGAAATAAAGCCACTGATTGATTTGTATTCCGCAATGCACCCTCTGGCTAAAACCAAGTTATAAGTACCAAATGGTTGAGACGGGGCTTGTGAAAGGGCAGTTATATGAGTGGCACTAGAAGAAAAATGTTAATAAAGGCCAGTCCATTGAACTGAGGTTAAATACTTTCATACTTCTCAACCAACCCAGAAATGTCCCTGAATTCTCATTAAAAAATGTTCTTCATAATCTGATGTTTTACCTCATTAAGGAAGGGGGATCTTGAGGATCAAGAAGTATCACTTTGCTGAGAAGAAATAAAGGTAACAGGGATATAGCTTAAAAAAATCCTTTATTCCTTTCATTTTCTTTAAGCACTCGTCTTGCCTTTTTGTTCATTTGTCTGGGCTTATTTTATTTTTCAAGTTTGGTTTTTTTTTTTTTTTAAATGAGTGAACTTGAAGAAGTTTGGAGGCTTGTCCCTAATTGTGTGCAGGTTCATTTGTTCTCCTGAGGCAGAGCCAAGTGGGGAGGGCAGCCAGTCCTCCCACTGCCATGTCAGGCACCAGTCCTACCTCCAGCTCTGCTCACTCTCCCTCTCCCACTCCAGTGCCCTCTGCAACACCCCCTGGGAACAGCAGAGTCTAGTCCCAAATAAGTATTTGAGGCTTTGGGGTTTTCTGGACTGGGCTGGAAGACTCGGGTATTCCGAATAAATTCCAGTACCATCGTGCTTCCAGGTTAAGAATGGGCAAAATCCCAATATACTGGGAAAGGACTTAGCAAAAGCCTGTGGGTCTTTGAGTTGTGGTTTGGGATGTCATCAAGTCTGGCCGACCAAGAGTTAGCTTGCAAGAGTTTATACTAGGCACACAGTACAAAGCTTGGGTTTAATCCAGGCATTGTGTGCCTCACTGGTGGGATTTTAGATCTGGCAGTTTGGTTTATCCTGCAGTTGTGCTAGTTTTCATCTGTGCCACTCAGTACAACCTGGGCTTTGGAACACTTTGAGGATGCTAACACTTCATCTCTAATGTAAGCACATAGAAAGTCCCAGGGAAGTTTGCTTTGTATTATCATTTGCCAAAGGAAGCGACTGATAAAAATGGTGTGTACTGACAAATTGAGTCCAGCATAAGGATGTTTGTGTGTTAGGGAGAAGCCCCGCAATGGATAGGGGGATGCACTTGAATGGAGATTCCCCCTCAGTGGCCCGCAGAGCACTGAACTGATACAACAAATGGACTGGCCCCCAAGAAACCACGGGAAAGATGGTGTCTGTCTCCTTAGGAAGGAGCATCACATCTGTGAGGAGCTTTCTCCTGCATTAGGAAACAGCATGAGCTCAGTACCTAGTTAGTGACAGTTGGGATGTTTGAAAGGCAAAGCATATTTAATTTTGGACTTTTCTTTATAAAAAGTTTAATCTTTTTTTTTTTTAGAAAATGCTAGATTTCAAACAAGTCTGTCTGTATTGACTGAGTAGTGTTTTTTTCTGCTACAGAAGTGTTTAATACTGAGAAAACTCAGATCTGAAAACCTCTTCGTTGGCTGGAATGTTCAAAGATTTAACAAATTCAGCAAGTGGGAAAATTAATCTTTGAATAGAAGAAACAATCTGACAAAATAAGCCATAAAAGTAGGTGCCAGGTGTCGTAAGGAAGTTCTTCATGCAGCACTTGCTTAATGTATACTCAAAATGCATCCACTTTTGTTCGAAGATCCAACAAAACATATGAAATTGGGTTACACCAATTCTCTTGATCTATGAATCTTCCTCTGTGTCAAAGATAATACACCAAACAAACTTACATGTAAATGGTGTGATAAAATGATCTACTGTATACATTATCATCCATTAATATTGTTGGGGCTAATGCATTTCATCTGTCATACACTTTGTTTTATATTATCCCCACCTTACTAAAAAAAATACCATAAGAACTGCTAGGTTGACAGTCATGCTGGAAAGTGAAGGTCCAAGGACACATCTCCTGTCACTTTACCTGCGGATGCTGGTGAAGAAGGAAGCAGTGTGGTCTGGTTGCAAGAAAAGGTGGGCTCTGCTCTGGGCACCGCTCCTGTCCTCTGGGCAAATCCCTTCATTTCTTCGCCCCTGTCTCCCTCTCCCACTCATTGCCTGCCCTGTCTATCGTTTGTAAATAAGTGGAGCTGCATGTGGTTTCACAGTAACTAGTGTAACAGGCCCCACACTTGGCAGAAGTCTCCAGGCTCTATAGTATAGCATAGTAAGTCAAAAATAGCAATTCATAATAAGATGAGAGGCTCTGAGATCACTCTGACCTTGAATTCTCTGCTGTCTTTTAACAGGGAGAGGGTGAAATTGGACTGAAACAGCCCCCTCGTTTTGTGTAGAGCCACCAATGACCCAGGCTGCATTTGAACCACAGCCCTAGAGGCGAAAGGCTTTGCGTCTCATTGCCAATTCACAGCAAGAACATAACTTGAGCCCACACACTAATGCTAAGCAAGGGCTGAGTGTTACTAATCCTTATTCACATATCTACACCTATTAAAATCATGTGTGAAGGTTTGCAGGACTTGTTCTTTTATTGTAACGATTGGTCCTTTCATAATATGTTCTTAAATCAAATAAGAAATTGAGTTATTTGCCAAAAAGAAAAAAAAAAAAGACAAATGCAAGAAGAATACATGGTTTTCTTCCTCAGACATATTGTACTGAATGGCGTTGTTTGGCTTAAGCTGGAACATTAGGTTTTTAGAAGGCTGAGAAGAATGTTTAAACATAATGGTTTTAAAGACTCATTATTGCAGGTGCTGCACTTTATTCTCTGATTCATTCTTATTACCAGAAAAGCCACCCCTGCAAAGGCTGCCTGGCAGTGTCCCTCCCACTGGAATGCTTGCCCTTCTCCCTGGCTGCATAATGTGTGGAGGGCAGGATTATCTGACTCGCTAACCATCCCTCTCGGCCCATGCGGCTCCAGGATTCTGGGGAAAATCTACTTGGATAAGATCTTTCTGATTCTGACTTTCAGTGACCCTGTGACAGAACAAGATAGAAAACTGCTGCTTTTTAAAATGCCAGGTAGTTACTTTCAGCTGCTAACAGATTTCCTCATTCCTGACAGAATTTATAAGCACACATTACAGTTTTTTTTTTTTTCTTCATGTAAATTATGGGTATTAGTCCTGAAAACCTTAAAGAATTTTCATGAAAGACCATTATATCCCTCCTGATGCTTGCATCCCCATGGATCAGGTGTTTCAGAAGGGAGCCCAAGTGGAGTGACAGAAGATGAGAGACTGCTTTAAAAAGAAACATTCTCTGATTTTTTCAGCCAACAATGGCAGCCAGAGGTGAGTGATGGAAGTTGCTTGTCCAGTGCTTTTGTGAGCACAATCACAGTGCTCATAGGCTGTGTGTTATAACTGCAATTGGTCATGATATCATTTTGAGCCCTTCACTGCTACATGTGCAATCATTCAGAATAAATCTCTTGCCCATCATACTGGTTTTCCCCTGATGCTGATGGGAAGTTATCATGGGTAACTCACACCTATCTGGAAGCTGAACAGCCTAAAATGTAAAATGCCAAGATTTCTTCTCCTACGCTCACTGTACCTATAATTCCAGTCCTACGTCTTTCCCTCCAAAAAAGATGCCATTCTTTGAACCATTGCTTTTCCATCAGAAGCTCCTATCATGACTTCAATATCTTCATGCCTCTTCCCCAGGTTCTCAGTCATCTCTTTTAAAAAGTCATCTGTAAAGAGAGCTTTTTGGCTATTGCTATAAAAACACAGCTTCTGAAACCCAGTGGGTCTGCAGGGCATGGATGGATGTGCTGTTTGGGAGATGTCCTGTCATGTCATGCCAACTCCAAGCCTTCACTTCCCAACGCTCCTACAGGCAGCCCGGTTCTTTGTGAGAGGAAAAGAGGACAAAGGGTTTAAATTTAAAATATATCAATATTTTACTAATGCTACTTTGTCGTATAAACAAATAGTGTATTTTTCATATGTTATGCAATTATAACTAGGAGATAGGCTGTGTGGGATGAAATAAGAAACAATGGCCCATGAAGTCAGGGATAGAGGGCAAAGTATCCACAGAGCAATATAAAGAAGTTGTCCCCATTGTACACAGCATGTGGTGCTTGTAATCCTTCTTTATTCATTCTATTTTCTTTATCTGTTGTTGAAATTACTTTATACAAAAGATACTATAGGAAGTAATGTGGCCTTCCATTGCCCTGTGCATATCACAGTAAGAATAAAAACACTTTGGTTTTATAAGGAAATAAAGATATAATATTCACTATGAACACAAGCCACCAAACTCAAGTAATCAAATCCAAGTTCTGTCATTAAGAAAAAAATTCTGATACTAAAACCAAACAGAGCCAGAATGAAGTCTCAAATGCCTTCACTTGCCCTAACTGCCAACACCTGCCATCCAGCATCAGTGCCCAGCTGATGTCAGGTATTAAAAAACCCAACATATTTGTTGTATACACGTGTATTTTTCAGCTGAATTCCAGGAAAACCACCCCAAAATCAGTCAGAGAAGAGGCAATTTATCAATTTGCTCCTTGTGAATCTCTAATGAGCTCTTGGGTGCTGGGTTGCTGAGAGTCTGAATGGGCCTCTCAGTGCAGTGGTGAGCTCCCAGTTGATTTTCTGTTTTTAGTGAATACATATTTTCATTTGAAGCCACTGCAAAATTTATTCCATGCTGAAAACAAGCATTCCTGGATCTTATAAACAAACAGTATAAATAAAGAAGCCAGGCCTTCAAGTGTGACTTTGTTCTAGAGGAACATTAAATGCAGTGCATCACACACACTCACTCACAGTCACTCTCCCCACCCTCTTTTTAATTTGTACCTTCTTTTATTTGCAGGCTCTTAGTAAAGAATTGCATAGCATAGCACAATTTGCCATCAAATCGAAAGGAAAAAAAGGTAACCCAACACTCAGAGGTTGGGAATGCTGCAGACAAAAATTGTTAAGTCCTTAACATATCAATCCAGAGTTGTATAATTCACATCCAGAGCTGCTACCAAGTCACGGGGGGGTGACTTAATATGTTCCCCAAAGTCCATTATGTTATCCATATCCAGGAAGATATCTGTGCCAGGGCTTTCCTGAATCAAAGCGATGTCCACCATTCTTCAACTGTGAGCCTGCTGAGATTTTTTTTTTTTTTTTCAGTTCCTGGCAAATAGATATCTGGCTCTAGTACATGCCAGATTGATGCACTTTGCGACTGATCCCTTAATAATATTCAAGTCTCCTAGCCCCAGAACACAAAAGCTCAGCAACTGCACAGACATCTACCTCCAATATTTTTTGCTGATATAAAAAAGATCCTATTATCTCCCTCCCCCAAAATGCACTCATTCTCTTGTGCTAGACCTCACAATTTTTAAATTTTTTTTGGCTTTCATGTAGGTCTAACAACAAGCAGATTTATTTTTAGTTTTAGCAAATGTGGGGAGAGAATATAAGTGAGAGAGAGAGGAGGGGAGGGAGGAGGAGAGAGTGTGTGTGAGTTTTACACTTGGGGGCTACATTACATCTATGCAATATTTTCTAATACATGTATTCATATTAAGATGCCCTACATGACTTCAGTGCTTCCTCCATCATACACAGCTATTACTCTTAAGTCAAGTCTGTGTGTGGAGCTGTTTTCCAACTCTGATTAAAAATTCCAAGGATATAACTGTTAAAAAGATTAACAACGACGTATTGCAAATAAAGCATTTTTCAGAAATCTAGAGATAAAAGTAAACAGCCCAGTCTGGCTTGATTTCTTATATTTTTATTGCTATAACCCTATGAGACTAAATGGATAGAGCTATTTTATAACATTGTGCTGCTGTATAATGCTCTTTAGTTGCAATATCATGATATATTAATACACACCTACACTTCAGTCTTCAGCGGTTCCTTTCATCTGAACAGATGAGATCTAAGCCACTTTTTTTCAGTCTTTTTTGATTTGTGGACCCCTACAAATTTTCTATGAAGAGTATTGCCCCCTTTAGAATTTCCATATGCAGAGATTGCTACACAGCATCTGTGAACCAGTTTTCCTTACCGTTTTACTGGTAAAGGTAGCAGAAGTCTGTAGGTCACAGACTGAAAACATTTTCTAAGACCTTACAAGTTAATTAAACTGTAAACCCCTCACCCATTAGGCCATCAGTGCCTTCACTTTACAAAGGTGCTAGGGAAGGGACAGAGAATCATTGTCTTCCCAAGAACACCCCTATAGACAGAAATTTTGCCTGCGACACCGTGTTTCCAGGTGCACTGTTAATCTTCACTCTTCCCGGGCAGCGATAGGTCTGTCAGTGTGAACACTGGGCACAGAGATCTACAGAGATTTGAAGGCTTCTTGCAAATGAAGCCACTGAGCCTACGGTGTGGCTGCACGAGGAACCTTTTGCTATATTTTCAGTAGTACCAAGACTTTTCAAACTGTAATCAGGTTTTTTCCCTGTTCTTTGTATGATACAAAAATCACTGCATTCAAGATGTTGTGGGTTTCTTGGGTTTTGTGGCACTTGTTTGTGATATATGAAGACTTAAAAACTGTAGTCAAAGCAATTTCTTCACTGCTTGTTTTCATTGCTAGTATAAGTCTTATCTTTCACAGCAGACTACATTGCCACTGGAGTGCTAAAAAAAACCCAAAACAAAACCCAACCCAAACCAAAACAAGGCAGGACAGCCCATTAAGTGAAGATCAGAAGTTGAACAAATTGGGAAGCTACTTTTCATGGAACTGTTAAAATCATTTGGTTTTTGCTCTTAAACTATAACCTTGTGAAATGTGTGGCTGAGATTAAATCATTGTCAAAGTTTCAGCCCCTGTGCCCTTCCATCACAATGTGTGAGAGTTCCCCCTGCGCATTCTGAGATAAGTCTGGACTATTTTTGTTAGAATAGTTAGTGCATTCAGAGCAACTTGTTCCAGTGCAGATAAGGCAAGTGGTGCTTTACGATGTACTAGCTGGTCTTGCTGAAGTGTGTGTTACAACAGGCTAAGTATCACTTCCTCGCAATTTGGACTAAATTGGGACATTCTAGTTAAGCTTTTGTAAAAATAAGAATTCTACAATCTTCAGGTCAAACTGCTGCAGACTCCAAGATGAACTCCAGCACAAAGATTCCCAAACTTTGCGGAGTAGACCACTGGTAGTCCATAGGAGGATCGTGGGTCTGAATGTGTTTATTGCCATTTTTGAGGAATGCAGCTGATAAGAGTAAGATAAAATTAAAAGAAAAGCTAAAGGCAGTCAACAATATGTGTTTTGTTTTTTTTTTTTTTAACATAATTCTTCCAGTGGCTGTAACTGCAAGTGATGTGATCTCAGCTGGAAAAAGGATTTGATATTTGTGAGTCGGAGAAGGGCTTCATAGTATAACGTCTGTGCAACGATGGCATTAATAACACTGAACAAGCAGTGTGGTGGGCAGCGGAACTCGGGTAGTCTGCTCTCCGTGTACCTTCCCCCCACAGTCTCTCTGCTCTCTGACACCCACAGTGCCCTCTCCCTGTGGGCCTCTCCTCTGCTGGCTGTGAATTTGGTCCTCTCTTACAGTCATTAAGTTGGAGGATGTAAATATTGTTGATCTCTCAGTCTCCTGTCATATTCAGCTGAAGTTGATCTATGGTTACAAATATTACAGCATGATGAGGTGAGCCACTTTTCTCCAAGAAGCCAAGATAAAAGAGGTGAGATTGTCAGCCAACAAAACTAGGGAAAGTTAAACTTCACATATCTCTCTGATGAAAAACAAGCATAATAAATCTTTTAGAAAGTAAAACAAAACAAGGACCCTCTGTGTTGTTAAAAGAAACAAATCCAGACGGATTTTACAGAAACTTTTAAGAGTTCTGGTCAAAGTTATACTAGAATATCACATATTGTCTTGAATTAATGTTGGTGCCAGTTCCATGGACTGTATCCCCAATGTCACAATCTTGGCACTTCCCTTAAAACCACAGTTCCTGGATGTCTGTCTCTCTGAGTCTCTGTGCTTTCTTTATGAAAAAACAGAAATGTCTATCCTTTATGGTCTTTATGGTCAAGATTTCAACTAGGGAATGCAAACAGGAGTGTACTGTAAACTTGCCTTATACTCCAGACAATAAATTTGGGGCATACAAAGGCACTTACTGTTGCCAGCTAGTAGGTTTTTTTTTCCTTCTAGAAAGTATCTTCATTAAAAACAGAGTTCAGCTCTTAGGGATGTAAAACTTTGGTGTGTAGTCTATGCCAGTGCTTTAGGCACTGGCTGCAGTCAATGAAGCAAGACGGGTACCTTGGCGAGGTGAATCATCGCACAGTGGAGATGTTCTAGCTAGCTGGGATGAGTCACTGTTTGGGTCTCTTTATGAACTATACAGGACACTCAGAAGGCCACCTTAAAGCCAGGTGAGATTAAATACTCTCTAACATGTTACCATTGCAGATGGTCTTCAAATTAGTCTGTTTGCACTACCTTATCCTGAAATCTGCAAAATATAAGCAGATCCCTCTGCTTGTTGTGTCCCGCTAGTGCCAGGGAGGTGAACCTGAAGACATGAGGACTTGTTCAGTCATGGACAACAGTATTTCAGGAAAAGGAGTGAAAGCTACTGGTGATAAAAAGGCAGTACAAGATGATACCCTTTTATAATATTATTTGGTTGGAACTAGAGGAAGATGAGTTTGAAGTAGAAGTGCTGTGAATTTTTTTTCTTTTTTTTCTCCCCCCAGAGAGGGTAATGAACAACTCCCAGAATAAAATTTGCCTACAGTGGAAGGAGGTTTCTGACTTGAAATCTTTAAAACCAGGCCAGATGTCTTTCTAACTGAAATATTGTAGCTCAGCTAGAAATGCCAGACTCAAGGCAGGAACCACTTGTTGAAATTCAATGACCTCTGTAATACAGGATTTCATAGCTGAAGATCATAATAGTCTCCTAAAAAACCTACTTTTATTTATTTGTATTAAAGTAGTGCTTAGAGCCAAATAACATCTGCTTGCAGGAAAAAAAAAAAAAAAAAAGGATTTGTAAAAATTTTTTGTGTCAAATGAAAACTAATGTTGCTATTTTCTGCTAAACATTGCACATATGCTTAGTAAAAATAGACAGTCCTTGCCAAAAGAATGTATTATACGCATTTTCAAATATAAACACCTAGCTTTGTGCACAGAAAGAACGTCACGGATTTTGGTAACAGATTCATGCACACATGACCTAATTGGTTCAACAGGATTTCTGGGCATGTCAAGTACCCAAGGCACAGCAGAAGCAACCTGCATGTCCTGAAGTGGCTATTGATGGTCACTGAGACAGCACTTATCTGTCCAGACAGGAACATCTTAAAGTCTGATTCTTAGAAATTTTGGTTATGCTCCCAAAGGGAGGGGTGGGAGTTCACCACGTTTCAGGTCTGAAATCAGGAGGAAGGAAGGAATTTCATATTCCTACAAGACAGTACACTGCTGCCTTACCAACTTTCCTGTAATTGTCCCGCACTGCAACAGTCAACGCTTCAGTCATAAATCATATAGCCCTAGTGCCACAGGAAAGTATGCAAAATGGGCTGCCTGTACTATTTCAGTGATGGTCTCCACTCCTGCCTGGACGTAGATTGCTTTGGGTCAGAGGGACAAACAAAATGAGCCAGAGGACATGTGTATATTGATAATAATGTGCTTATTTTTCCCAGGTCCTCTGTACGCAGACTTCTTCAGTGTGGGATACCCACGGAATCTAGAGACCAGTGTTGTTCTGATTTATGTGATCTCTGTTTTCTTCTGCAGCCCTCTTTAGCAAAATTACTGCCTCAGCTCCCTGCCTTTGAGAAGGAGGCTAAGCTAAGAAGCCTGGCAAGGCAGGGAGAGAAGATGGTGCCTAAGGCAAGCAGTGGAGATGCCAATTCTACCACAATGCCTTGAATGCCAGATTATGTCTTCCCACAGATGCAGGAGATGTCCTAAGGGTGCTGTTGCCTGAAGAATTAGAGTGGTTCTTGTACAACCATGAGTTGTTGCAAAAAGGGTGAATGGAACGGGTGTGTACGATAGACCTATGCCCCAGGTAAAATAGCAGACAAAATACACTGTGTTTCTTCATGTGAATGCAGGACCCACCCTTGTCCTTGGAGCCTCTCTAACTAGAAAGAAAAATCTCCAGTGGCGTTTTACATCTACCAAATGCCTTGAAATCCAAACACGGTGCATTACCAGTGAGACGGGTGCTGATCACGATCTTGTATTTGCCCCTTCGTTTGAAATTGCAACCTCCTTTCTGGTTAGGGCCAGGAACTTCTCACCTGCAAACCAGTGCTGTAGGATTAGGGTCCTTGAAAGGAGCTAACAGATCCAGAAGGAGAAGAGGAGAAGAGCAGCTCCCTGGCTTCCCTTTTGCAGAGCCCTGCTTTCTGACAGAGAAAGTAAGTTAACAAAGAGTGGCTTGAAGAACCAGAGCAGAAGTGTTCTGAGACATATTGCCTCTTCTTCATCCCGGTCTAGTAGGTGAAAGATGTTTGGAATTACACCTGTAAATCATCGCCCCCCCATACACACACCTCCCCGTAGTGCTTGCAGGTCCACCTCTTCTGTTTCATGTTTCTAGGGATCCTGAATTAAGTACGGACAGGGAGCTCACACGTCAGCTCTACTGGAGTTAATTGCGATACTTTGGGCTGCAGTTAAGTTTCCCAGAAAGGACCCTGTTCCCAGGCGCCTGCCAACTGCGCCTCTCCAGAGACACTATCTAGAGGCACCAGCAGTCAGAGCCTCTGATGCAATAAATCTTGGGAGCACTCCTGAGACATAGGGAGAGCACTTGATGTTGCTGCTGTCCTGATTGTTTTGGATAGCTCATTGTCACCTAATTGTGCTGTAGGAAGGTCTGTCCATTCCCTCCTGTCTGCTTATTTATGCCCTCAGGCTATGTAAAGACTGCATGTGCCTGAAACAACAGCCAACCACAAAGTCTCCAGTGCCACTCTTTTGGTATGCACTAGCTCAGATTCCTTGTTGCAAGAAAAACCTCTGTCTGTTGATAAATGGCAGCATATTTTACAAAGAGAGAGAGACGGCTCTGCTCCTTCGGCAGGACTCCGTCCATCTCCTTGGCTGACTTGAAACTGCTTGATGTAGTTGGGAGCCTTTGCCAAATGAGAAGGAAAAATAGGAAGACATACACTTCAGGAGCTGGAGGATGAAAAGGAAAGAACAAAACAACCTTTAAAGTAGAATTATTAATCAGAAAATTATTTGCTAGGAAATAGTAAAATACAGTAAATGTATCTATTATAAAAGGCCTGGTCAAGCTATTAAAATCCTTTCAAGGAGATGTTAAAAAGGATTTTCCTGAGAACCATTTTACTTTGCTTATGTGTTAATAGATCAACTATTAATTAATATGACTGTAAAGTTGCAGTGTCAGGAGCTTGTTTGCACATGTAGTGGCTTAGTGGTGGCTCTGTGCAAAATATTCGTAACAACAGCTTCCATGGAGAAAATAAATTGTATGTTCCTGTAGTTTTCTGTGAGATGAAAATCTGCATGTGAGCCTTTGGTCACTTCGAGGAGGAGTGCACTTCTTGTGGAAGTGTGGCTGCCAGCCTGCAGACCTGGCTGGGGTCTCAGCTGGGTATTTAACTCCGGCCGTGCAGGAAACACAGTACTCACTTCCTAGCCTTAAATTAAAACTTCCTGTCTTAGCCCAAAATTACATTCTTTTGGTCAGCCTCCATTTTCACCCTTACTGACTGCATTATGATGGTGGCCATAGGCTGCTCTGAAGATTTGAGGTATTTGGGACAGAAAAACACGGGGCAAGAAACAGTGGTGCACTGAAGAGCATGAAAACTAACTGCATTGATCTGGAAAAAAAACTGAGGCACAGGGGAATGCACTGACTTGCTTGTGATCTGAGGACAGCTCAGCTGGGATGTGGTGGGATCACTCCTATGACTGGAGGTCTCTGATGGATTGATACAAGCTCTTTAGGAAAGACAGGCAGGCAAGCAAAGCAGGGGGTGTACCTTCTATATGAAGGAGCAGCACTAATGCATAGGAAAAAGAGACAGGCCGTTTGGGAGCTGGTGGGTCAAGATCAGAAGACAAGCCAGTGAGGGTAACACTGTGATGAGTTTGTTACAGATCACCTGGTTAGGGTGACAAAGTCAGCCAAGTCTTTAAAACTATTAGGAGTCTCCAGATCACAATCCACTGTGCTGATGGGAGAATTTAACCTCCCTCACTTCAGCTGGAAGGACAAGACAGTGGGATGCAACGGGTTCAGAAAGTCTCTGGAGTGTGTTGAGGAAAACTGCTTAACACAGATGGTGTATCACCACCAAAGGGTAGGTGACAGTCTCCTGGACCTGCTACTCACAAACAAGGAAGAATTGGACAGGGATGTGATAATCAGCAGCAGCCTTGGCTTTAGTGACTGCAAGGAGTCCTGATGGGAGTGAAGAAGAGACGCAGTGGAGGACAAACCTGAGGCTTCAGGAGAGCATACTTTAGCATCCAAGTTAAGACATTACAGTCTGAATTGGTAGACGACTAGATGTGCGTAAAAGATGTTTGGATAACCAAGCTCAACGGATAGTGGTTAATGGGTTGAACCCCTGGTTGTCAGTGGCAGATGGAGTACTAAAGGGGCCTATCCTGGGACCTCTGCTCTGTCTTTTGCATCAATGTCCTGGAGGAGATCTCATCACATTTGCAGATGACACCAAATTGGAAAGACCAGCTGACATGCTCAAGGGCAGGGCTGCCATCCAGAGGGACCTAGAGTCTGGAGGAATGGGCCAACAGGAACATTATGAAATTCAACAAGAACAAATGCAAAGTCCTAACTCCTACTTGTCACATCGCTGTCCTTGGAGGTTTGGCTGGACAAAACCATAAACAAACGGGTCTGAATTCAGAGCTAAACCTGCTTTGAGCAGGAGGCTGGACTAGAGCCATCCCTTCCAACATGGTTCTGTGATTGTATGGAATGACGTTGTTATTGTTGAACTTGATTGTTTTAAGAAGTTACTACCCCTGTGCTGTTGCCATCCATCAGCCAGAACCCCTACAGCTGGAACGAAGCTGGCGTATGTTCATGTTCCTAGACCATTGCAAAACTAATCCCTTTTACCTCATATTGCAACAGACTACAAATGCATACACAGCTAATTACTGTGTGTCAGTTGAAAGGGCAGTCATTTCTGACTGAGGGCATGCTCGTGGCTTAAAGCTTGCTAGGTTTGTTGCTTACCGCCATCTGCTCTCAGCCACAGCTCACCTACAAGACCATCCTCACTGATGCCGCATTAGTGCAAGCCAAGTTATTATCATTTTATTATCTGTATCACCATACCATCCACAAGTTCTGTTTAGGAGCTAGTATCCCAGTAAAACCATTGAGCAAGAAGAGGGCCCTTGCTCCAAAGCACTGAGTGCCCAAGTAGGTGCCAGAGGCAACAGGTAGAAGAGAGCAGGGAACCAGCCAGGCAGTGGTCTGCAATCTCCATCAGTGACCTCCATGCTCCAGCTCCTTAAATGCCATCTTGTATTTCTTAGATAGTAGAAGCATACTGCATCTGGCTAGTGTTTGATGTTTGCCTGTGAGCATACACACATAGACATCTACCTTCAAGTCCCTTCCTGTGAGATGAGAGTATTTTGTAAACGTAATGGACTACAGTTTTGGTTGGGCTGAAAAACAGAGCCATATAAATACAAATCTAAGAGGAATTAGTTTAAGAGTGTCTATTTATAACTAAATATTGCTAAACTTGATGGTTTAATTTACTTGTTTCTGTTTGGAATACTAGATCCAGTCTGAGGCAATGGACAGCTATATAGGTGCACACATATCTCTGTTTCACAAATAAATCAAACTAAAGCAGCCCAGTTCTTGTAGACTGACATTAGGATAAGTATATCTTAAGAAAGTTCTTATTCAGACTTGGCTTCAGGCAATAAAACGTCATAGATGTGTAACTCTAGTGAGTGAAATTTCTAGGGAGCAAATTAGGCTAAAAACATCTTCTAGAGACAGCTAGAAAGGAATCAGACACCACCCGAAAATAAGGCAAGTTATGCAGTAAATGTTTCATTTATTGGATTTCTTCCATTACTATTAGGGTTAAAAGACATGTTGTCAATAAAAAAGGTATATTTATGGAGGGCTCTGTATTTCAGAAGCCTATTTCCTGTCATTCACTCCTATAGTGCTTGATATCACCTCATGATAAAGTGTGAATAATCCCTGCATGAATGCATATTTCTACCCATTAACCATTTTATTATTGGACAGAATTATCTCTAACAAAAGCAAGAAGTACAGCTGTGGTTTAGGCGCTAAAAGGGAGCTGTGTTCCTACTGAGCCATAGCCATGACTTGGGAAGCAGACGGTAGATCGGGAGACATAGGCTCTGTTACCAGGTTGAAAACTAACAATGCGCTAGGTTTTTTGCTACCTAATTTTCCATTGTTTCTTCAGTAAGTGTGGATAGATAGCCCACACCTATTGCTCAACACACTGTGACCTGGTCAGTACACGTGAAATCTAAAGCCACGAAGAAATCTAGCACTAGCACCATGATCTGTTTGTTTGTTAATCTTTTCCCATTTGACAGCTTGCTTGAATTTTCACATGTGCTTGTTTCAGTCAGTGCAAATGTCTACAGAAAGGAGCCACGGTTTCTGTGTTTTCATGCTGTCATCTTGTCTGCCCTACAAAAAATTCTTTGCTAACTCTAGAAGAGCCAGTACTGGTAAGGCACTGGGCAGATGTGTTTGCTTTGTGTTACTGGAACCTTTTCAGTATTGAAGTATTTTTTTGACATTCAGAGCAGATCTAATGATCCAAGATTATTTGTAAACATACGGACTCCTTTGAGCTGTAGACTCAAATCCCAGTCTGGTCAACCAAAGTCCTTTTATCTTTCCAAAATAAATAACTTGAATTTTACACATTGCAACCTACATTGGGACCTTTTGGAGAAGACCATGAAAACAGATGACTCACCTCAGATATGTAAACATTAGCCAGGAGATCCAGCTGGCAGTTAGTAGAGCATATTTCTCCAATATAGACTTGGGCCTCTGCTGAGACATTAAAGATTCCAAAGAATTTTTCATAAAACAATAAATTTTCTTGGCTGCCCCTGGTCAACCTCTTCCCTCTCCAGTTCATTGCAATGTGAACTGGCAGGAGAACCTCACATGTTTTTTTGCCATTGCTCTTCATAAGACTCTGTAGGATTCTCAGGACCAAAATGTTGTGCCGAAGTGTAAAATGGTGACACCATTGTTGGTAGCCAAAGCCCATTGCTCAGCAGCTGGTATATTGTACCAAGTTGTGAGAGGTACAAGAGCTTGGAGACACGCACTTTCACTTCTTCATCTGTGCTAGAGGTCAGTTTTGACAAGAAAGCCAATGTCTCTTGAAGACTGAACTTGGAGCACCTGTCTTTGTCTCTCCAGCTGTTACTTAAAATTGGTTATCCAAACAATAAATCATGTTTCATGTAGTGGATTAGCTTGATATTTTTTAAAATATTGTGTTCCTTTCATTGTTAAACACTATACTTTTAAAAAATCTGAGTACCACCTGAGAACCTACTACTCAACAGGTGCTATTGACCCCTGGAGAGCTCTCACTTCCCTGAGCGTGAAACAAGAACATAAAGGAGAATTATACAAATAAGATGCATAAGCTATCCTAAGTGACTTGCACTATCTTAATTAAACCATGTCAGTTTAGTAATCATTGACAACACTTCAAAACTAAGCTAGCTATGAGCTTCAGTTTGAAAACGAAACCCTAGAAGTTTGCAACAGCAAGAACCTGATGTTGCCATAAAAGTTAGAAAGCAGTTTCCTGGACATTCATGGGGCTCCTCTGAGTCCATTGTGGTGGCAAAATTCCAGCTGAGCAAACACACATGGGCAATGCCTTCCACAGCTAGGGCACAGCCCCTTGACCTCCCAGCCTGAAGCCACCAGAGCCAACTTCTGTACCTAGGACCACCACGTGGCATTGGGGCGAACAATGCTGAGCTGCCTTCTGTTGACATTTACTCATGTGAGTAATATTACTTGCATGAGTAGCCCAGGTGTGTCACCATCCTCAGGAACACTCTGTCAGTAATGTTACTTGTATGTGTGAGGCTCTACAGAATCAGGCCCTTCGTCCTCAACCAGCTTTGGGCAAGGACTGGACCTGTCTTGAACACCAACTTTTGATAATGCTTACTAAGTAGTTACCAGCTACACTGGGACTGAAGCAAAAGTGTACTTGTTTAAAAAAAAAAACAAAAAACGCAGCAGATTGTAAAAAGATCTTTGAAAAACAAAACAAAACTGTGCAACTGTTTTTGTTCATTTGGATCAAATTATAACACATGGCCCTGCAAAGTAAATAGGAGTCTGTCACATTTGTATTTCTAATCTCATATTGTTCTGGGATATAAAGGCATTTTAAAAATCAAAAGGCAAACAAAAATGAAGAATATTTGTTAAGGTGTCACTCTGCAAGGCACTAGTTAGCAAAAACAGTAAGTAGATAATCAGGGGCAAATGGGGAGTGTGCATGCCCACAGACAGTTATTTAGCAAAATCTCTGAAAGTAAAAAGCAAGTTAGTCAAAAGACCAGTGGAAAAAGAAACTGTTCAATGGATTTCTACATTGAGCTAACAGTGAAGTATTTCATTCTTCATGTTTTTACTTGGTGTCTTGAAATAATCCCTTTTCTGTCTCCATATTCCCACTTAGACATTGTTCACAGACTTATTTATTTATGAAGTCTGAAGGTTAGTCCCTACCTGCTGAGACTAATTAGCCCTGTTCTTTGTGTCCTATGCAATCCTGTCTGATTAAATGTACACATTTGTTTTACTTCTTTTCATGCTTCCTTTCACTCTACTTCTGCTTTACTGATTAATATTAAAGTTGTAAGTTGCAGTGATTTTTTTATTTCTATTTTGTCTGCATCTTTCCCTTTAGTATGCAAATTTCTATGTGAACTTTTTAATGCCTGAGAATTTGTGTTAGCCTTGTCGATCTCTGTATTATTATTTTTATTATTCTTTTTATAGAAGACAGTTTAGCTGAAACCCCCAAACTCTCTAAATATTGCATGACAAATTGGCTTTGTTTTGGAAACCCTATGTGCTGAATGGCCCTTAGCATGAGCAGCAGGTTAGATTTCTGGAGGAATGTTTGGATTATTTAGTACAGCCTGTCCCTTGCTTTCAAACACCATTTCCATTAGGCAATTTACTAATTCCCACTGAAATTACAGTCTCCCCCCCCCCCCTTCCCCCCCCCTCGCTCCCCTCCTTTTGTTCCTTGCCCATGTTAAAGTTTCCAATTGACTCGTCCATTGTTACAATTTGTCACTGCTGGAAGATCAATTTGTTTTCCCCTTCCCCTCACCACATTATATTCGGGTAACAGATGCCATTTCTTGCATCTGCATTATTCTGCTCCCCATTTTGTTGCTGCGCAGGCAGAGCCCTGGCTAGTGACTTGACAAAAACGTTGTCTCAAGCCCCGGAGCGGAGCGGCCCTCGCCCGGGCTGGCGGCTCCGCTGCCCGCGGGGACCCCGCGGCCGGGGCCGCCCGGGACGGGCCCCTCGGCTCCCCCCGCCGCGGGGACCAGCCCGCTTTCGCTTTGATTTCCCCCAGCGTGATGTTTACGCCACCGCAACTTTTCACTTCTGAAGTCTGGGAGTCCTTGATTCTCCGTCCTGCCATGCTAATTAACTTCTTAGCAGTCACATTCCTCTTCCTCTTTTTTTTTTTTTTTTTTTTTACATCAAGGACCAAAAAATATTATGCCTTTCTATAAGATAATTTGGAAATATCTGATCTTCAGCGAGTGATCTCGCACATTTTCATCCTGCGTGTTATAACCATAATAAATATAAGGAGCAAGTGCTGCTTAAAAAAAAAAAAAAAAAGGCTTTTACTATATTATAGTGTTTATTGTGATTGGAGTTTCTTACCTCCAACGAGTGGCAGGAAAAATATTAATGGTTTAAAAGAAAAAAACCAAACCCACCACCCTGTAGTCACATGTACACAAATAATAAGGGCACACATCCTTCAGGAGAATCCGGACTGCATGGAGATATGTTTATTAATGCTCAGTACGTAAAAGTTAGTGCTTTCCGAAGAGCGGAGATAGGGGCACTCGTTTGGGTGCTTTTCCCCTCACTCCCCCCGCCCTCCAGCTCCGGGCTACAGCACGATTTTTTTTTTTAATTTGAATTTTTTTTGCATTTTTTTGCCGCCCGCCCTCCCCCCGCCGGCGGCCCCCCCGCGCCCCCGCAGGCTGCTCCCCTCCCCTCCCGCTCCCATGCCAAAAAGGATCATTGTTAGTTTCCTACTTCCCCCACCCTCCTCCTCCTCCTCCTCCCCCTCCCGCGCCCCAGACCTGTTTATTTATGCAGACGTCACCGGGGAGCCCCCGCCCCCTCCTGCATCTCATTAAGTGCCTGGTGTGTTTCTCGCTCCCTGTCAATAATCCCGGATCCCAGACTTCTCCGTTCCTCCGGATTTCGATCCCCCTTTTTCTATCTGTCAATCAGCGCCGCCTTTGAACTGAAAAGCTCTCAGTCCAACTTCAACTCACTCAAACCCGAGCGGCACAGGCTCCCAATATCCGCGGCGGCTGCCCCCCCGTTACAGCTGACTTCTTGGGTTTGTTTGTTGCATTATTTTTTTTTTTTCCCCCTACGCCCCCCCCCTCCCCCCGTCTATATATTTTTTATTATTATTAATTTTTTCGTGAGTGCGTGCGCGGGTGTGAGTGCGTGTGCGCGCAGTGCACGCCGACCAGCTCCCTGGAAGAAAGAAAGAGAAAATCCCGAAGAAGGAAAGGAAGAAGCCTAAAGTCACTGGTGCAAAGGAGCAAAGAGGAGACATTTCCCTCCCCTCCTCCTCCCTCTTTTCCCCTCCCCAGGAGGAAAGAGAAGGGGAAAAAAAAGAAACTTTCACCTTGGACTCTTCTTTTTTTTGGTGCAAACTTTCCCCCCCCTCCCCTCTTCTTTTTTCCTTTTTTCCCCCCCATTCCCCTCTTTTTTTTTTTCTTCTTTTTTTTCCCCCCTTCCCCTTTTTGCAAAATTGCTGCTGGTGGGGTGAGCCAGGAGGAAAATGCCGCAGCTGAACGGCGGTGGAGGGGACGACCTGGGCGCCAACGATGAACTGATCTCTTTCAAAGACGAAGGGGAGCAGGAGGAGAAGATCTCCGAGAACTCCTCGGCGGAGAGGGATTTAGCTGATGTCAAGTCGTCTCTCGTCAATGAATCAGAAACGAATCAAAACAGCTCCTCAGACTCGGAGGTACGGGGGAAGCCCCCCGCGGGGCCGTTTCGGGGCGGCGGGCGGGCGGGGGCCGCGCTGCCTGGCCGGGGCCGCGGCCGGGGCCGGGGCCGGGGGCGCCGCGCCGGGTCCCGCTCCCGCCGGCGCCCAACTTTCCTCCGCGGCACCAACTTGTAACGATGCCTTCTTGTTTTGTTCTGTTTGTTTCTCCTTCCACCTCCTCCCCGCACCTTTCCCTTCTTCGCCTTTTATTCCTCCCCTCCTCCCTTCTCTCGCCCCCCCCCCCCAAAAAACCAACCCATCCCACCCCAACCACCCCACCACCCCCCTCCCCAACTGCCCCACGCCGACCCCCGGCTCGCTCCCAGGCGGAGCGGCGGCCCCCGCCTCGGTCCGAAACTTTCAGAGATAAATCCCGGGAAAGTTTAGAGGAAGGTGAGTACGGCGGGCCCGGCCGGCACCGCCGCCCGCCCGCCCCGCACCGCCGCCGCCCCTCCGCCGGGCGCCCGGCTCCTCTTTTTGGGACACTTTCTAAAAAAAGTTTTCCTTCCCCCCCACCCCTCCCCTTCTCTTCCCCCTGTTGCCCCCTTCCTTCCCCGCTCCCGCTCATGTCTCCCCCGCCATGTTAGCTGCGAAGAGGCAAGATGGAGGGTTGTTTAAGGGCCCACCATACCCGGGTTATCCCTTTATAATGATCCCCGACCTCAGCAGCCCGTATCTGCCCAATGGATCGCTCTCTCCGACGGCGAGAACGGTAAGTGCCTTTTTTGCCCCCCCTCCTTTCCTCTCCCCCTCCCCCAGCTCCCGCCGCCGCCGCGCTCCCCGTTGCCCCGCTCCGGCCCGGCCCGCCGCCCCCTCCCCCGCGCCGCAAACTTTCCAAACTCCGCGGGCCGCGGCGGGAGGGGGTTTGTTTACACTTCGCCATATTTTTTTTTTTTTTTTTTTTTTTTTCCTCGCTCTCTTCCCTTACTACTTTTTTTTTTTTTTTTTTTTTTTTTTTTTTACTTTCAGTTTTGTGGGCAGTTTTCTGGAGCCCTCGTAACCTCCCCTGCGGGGGGGGGGGGGTGGGGTGGGGAGAAAAAAAAAAAAGCACAAATCCAAACACCTAATCCGGCCTCAAATCAAATGGAAAATAATTAAAAAAAAACCCCAAACAACAAACAACCAAGGAGTTGTTCCCCCCCTCCCCCTTTCACTGCCCTCTCCCCTTCGGTGGGGGGGGTGTGTGTATTTTCTCGCGGCCGAGTCTGGGATCCGCTCCCTCCAAACTCCTCGTTTTCCATGGTGATCCGTCGCCTCTCGCCCTCCTCCGTGGCGGCTGGGCCGGCTCCGGCTCCCCCTCCCCTTTCCTCCCCCTTAACCCTCTCCTGCCCTCGCCCGCCCCGCCCTGCGGGAGCGGCGATGTCACTGTGCCCCGCGCGGGGCAACCTCCCCTCCCGGCCGTGGGCGCCGCGAGTTGTGCCCGGTCTCAGCGCTGGCGGCCCCGCGGCCAGTCCGCGCCCAGCTCCCGCCTGCCCGGGAGCGCGGCCGGGCCCGGCGGCGCTCGGGGGCTGGGACGCGGCACCCCTGCCCGGGGCGGCGACCCCCCCGTCCCCCCGGGGCCGCGCCGCGGGAAGCGGCCCCGGAGCGGCTCGGTCTTGGTGTGTGCCTTGCGGTGCCGGGGGGGAAGGACCCGAGGGGCCGAGCAAAGCCGAGGGCTGAGTCCGGCAGCAGAAATCGCCTCCCTCAGCTCGAACAACAGCAAAAAATAACCAGACAAGTCGAGCAAAATTCCTCCTGGAAGTATGCTGGCAGAAAAACAATTTGCTGAAAGCGTCCGGTTTTTTGTTGTTGGGTTTTTTTGCTGGTGGTTGGTTTTTTGTTTTTTTTTTCTTAACCCCGGGTTCAGCGCCAGGGGTGTGCTTGTCTGCACGCCTGTGCCTGGAGGTAGGGCAAGTTTTAGCCCAGATCCCGGGATCCCAGGAAACTTTGGGGTCTACCGGTTGGTTTGTAGTCCCAGCTGGTTTTCCACTCGTAGTGTCACCCACGGTGTGCTCTGCTCTGACATCAGGTTTCTCAAGTGTCACCTTTTCTTTTTTTTTTTTAAGAGTTTTTAATCATTTTTAGCTAAAACAACAAAATCCACTGGGACTACAAAATACTGTGTATTCCTACCGATGGGTTTAGCGTTGCTGTTTTGTTTTTTCTGAGTGTTTCTACGTCTGAAGCGTCCCCACCGTTACCATGTGTGTTTATACACTTTTTTTTTTTTTTCCTTGTGGTAACACGAGATAGCGATTTACAATAATAGATCTACTGTTTGGTAGATGTTGAAGCCGTACTAATGACTGAGGGCTTGGACAACTTCAGTGTATCAGATCTACAAGTGTTTTAAAGCATTAAAATATTAAACATCGGGTCAGTCTTGTTTTCACTTAGTAAAGCGTCAGTAGACACAGATTAGTAAATGCAGAGTGACAGGGGGATACTAAGGAAGGTTTTCTGACGTTGCATATATTTAGGGCTGTGGTAGGGTTTTATTTTGGTAGCTTGTAAGACTCTTCTTGCAAGGAGGTGATTTCTGGGACAGTAGCATAGGGGTAACTGCAGTTTGCAATTGTAATGATTGGGAGGAGAATTCAGGGGCTGAATGCATTATATTTTTCCTTTTGAATATGGTCACCCACATGTATATGGATGATGGTGATAGATTCCAAATTCTGTAAGCACCGGGATCCAGATGGCAAAACAATCTTTGTTACAAATCACTTTGTTACAAATTGTGAAGCTTTGTATTCCTTTTTTTTTTTTTTTTTCCCTCCTTCTTTTTTACCTTAAATGCATTCCACTGTTCCAAGTATAGGCTAATGGGAAGCACACCTCCACAGCTTTTTTCTTTAAGCATTTTTCTTACAACAGCTACGGTTCTGTATTTTTCCTCATTACCTTTATTACAGATCCTTTTTCCCTTAGCATGTGAAAAAGATAGGATCCTTCAGCAGTTAGCCTTCCTGGAAGTATTCTTCCTCCCCTTGCTCCCCCACAGTTAAAAAAGGCCTCCATAGGAATGCTGGGTTTGTGTGAATTAAAGGTACTGTACAAAAGATTACAGGTTGTTTTATTGTTGGTATAGCAGGTGGCCTGCTTGTGTTATCAGATGGATTCTGAAAGGGTATTTCCACACTCAATAGGCAGTTTTCTTATTTCCACATGCAGGCTTCAGCAACCTTCTCCTATCTTCTTAACCTTATTCTTTCACATTCCGTATGCTTGTTTGTTTGCCTGCCACTTAATTATAGCCAAGAAAAATTAAAGTTGTTTATTTAGGCCTGAGAGCAGAATATTATAAAGATTCAGCGGGATAGCTGTTGTCTGTCACACACTGTTTTTAGGTGGATTCTAGTTCTCTGCTGTACCAGCTTTCAGTTCCAGACGAACTAGATCTTTCTCTCTCCTGTTTGTTTTTTTTCTTTTTTTTTTAAATACAGGTTGAAAAGGTATAGATGATTCTGCATAATTATGAATTTTATTTTTATTTATGTAGTTTTTCCTGAAGCGTGTTTGTTGAGTTTTAGAGCATGCAAGGTAAAGAGGTGATGCAGATACATAGCAAAATTGCTTTTCCTTTCCTTTTGCTGCTGTTGTAGAATCTTAAAGGTCTGTGGGTGTGGTTTTTTTGTTTGTTTGTTTTCCCCTGGATTCTTTTTTCTTTTTGTTTTATTTGGGGGTGTAGCGGGATTATTGTGTTTTGTAAATGTACCTGTAATTGTCTGTTCAAGAGCAAACTCGTGGGCAGAAATTTTTGCTTTACTGCTTCAGGAATGTGAAAAATTATGAAGTAGCATAAAATCTGCTTATGATGAATAATATATTATCTCAAGAACAATGCTTTAAATACTGCAAACCCTTTATGAAGCTTGATAGGAATAATTTTATTTTTAAAAGTCAAAAGATTTTTTGCATGTTAATCTTGCTTTTGATAGAATATTGTGGATTGCTTTTAAGAATAGATGTGTATTAAGCAGAGGTCTAGTCAAATAGTAATGAAGTAATGCATCTGGGAGTGCCAGTTCATACCTATGCTTGCAGAGGGACTGGGGTAGCTAGCTGCCTGTTAGGGATAATAAAGGAGAATGTTTTCCTTTCTGACTTCGAAAATGATGAAGTGGGTATTTCATTTTTACCCTAAATTTAGAGCTTGGTTAATACTTTTTGTGAGCAAATAGATGCGTTGTGATTTGAGAAAACCCTGCGGGCAGACACTCTTGTTTTACTAGTGCTGTTGCATCTTCCTTTCCTCTAAATTGTTGCTTGCTGAGTGAGACTGTAGGAGCAAGCTTGCATTTGGTCCTGAAGTTTGGGAGTTGGGAATAGTCGTGGTGGAGAGCAGCCCCCTTGCCTAGATTTTACGTTCAGGAAGAAACTTTTTTCTTTAATTGACTTGAAAAATTGATGTTTTCCTTTATCTGCTGAATCAAACAACATAATCCTTCCTAATACAAAAGCTATAGACCCTGGGGTGTGAAGGGTTAATGGTGGTCCTTTTTTTTTTCCTCCCTCCAATTGTTTTGACAACACTTTTCAAAGTGTGACATTCCAAGCCCTTGCAATACAATGTAATATTACTGTAATTACACAGGTCATTACATTTTAAATAGAGAACAATAAAATGCTTATCGCACTGAAAAAGAACAGGTGTTCTTGCCCTTCTTTGGTATTTATGCTAATTGTTTTTCATCTCCTTCAGAAATATTTATGGCTGGTGTGTTAGGGTTTCAGTCT
The DNA here is from genome assembly GCF_965140245.1 of Athene noctua. NCBI lineage: Eukaryota > Metazoa > Chordata > Aves > Strigiformes > Strigidae > Athene > Athene noctua. Next base: position 57,360,388 of record NC_134041.1, read on the forward strand.
CGATGTGACAATATTAATTCTTTACTAATCTTTATGGTTGAGGTTTAGTGTCTGCAGTATGGATTATAGTATTAACGTCCACCAACTAGTTTAATAATGTAGATACAACTTAATATGTCAGCACTTTGGTACTTTATGATACATAGCTATTCAATGGCAAGTGAATTATTTACTTTTTTTTTTTTTTAAATTGAATGGACATGCTTTTAATAAAGTTTCTGGACTTGTGTAAAAACAAGCTATTAAATAAGAACTGATGGTCCTGTGGCGTAAATCAAATGGAACCTCCATAAAGAAACTTTCCTCATGCTTAATTAGGTAGATTGCTGAATCACTCTGCATAGTATTAGCATAGCTGGTATACAATGGCAAACAGACCTTGTTTGTTTGTTAACTTATTTTCGGTGATTTATTTTTAATTCTCCTTTTTTTTTTTTTTTTTTTTTTTTTTTTTCCTGATAAGATTTCATTCTGGAGCAAATGCTGCATTGCTTAGTCAATCAGCTTCTCTTTAGGGGGCTATGAAAATTAGTTAGAGAAAAGTTTCATGTTTCTGGGACCTTGCAAAACAATATAATGCTGTACTGTTACTTGAGTGTACAGGATAATTGCAGGACTGCACTTCATTAAAAATAATATTTGCTTTGGAAATCGAACAATTTTAATAGGTGCACCAGTGGCTGATCTGTACTGAAAAAAAAAATACAGTAGATGCCTTTCCAGGTTTTTTGAATGCATTCATACATGGACTGATGATGTTGAGTGGTGTGGGTTTTTTCCCCTCCTTCCTCTGCGTTTTTTGTTCAAGCAAATATCTGCTGATTTGTCAGCTGAAGATGGAGGGGGGGGGGGGGAAGGAGTATGTTGCAGCTTTCATTGGAGCTTGTAAACCAGAATGTAGGTAGAAATGTTTTAAATTTTTCAAGACTTTCATGACTGGGCCCCAAAATCAGATAAAAAATGTGGTGTAGAGAAAAAGGACAGCTGCAGATTTTTTGTGTGGACGTGTGTTTCTGTACCATGACTAAAAACTCTGAGGACCTTTTCCCAGCTGTCTGGGAGTTATGTGGAAGTTGGATTATTGGCAGTTAAGCATGAGACAACCTGGATTTAGCAAATGCTCTCCTACACAGGAAGCAGATGACATTATCCTGGGGGAAGGGAGGAGATCCTTCTCCAGGCACAGCCCGGGGGGAGACTCCTGCTCCCCCCAGCCTCAGAGCAGCCAAAAATGAGGGCTGGCGATAGGCACATACAAATATAAAAGCGGTTGGATTGTCTTTTTTTCTTTTTTTTTTCTTCCAGGGTTTTTTTGTGAAATAAGACACTTTGCTCCCACACTGGGGCTGTTGTGAGAAGTTTTGCTTTGGGGGGGTTTGTGAGGTTTGGGGGGAAGTTTAAAGCTCTGTTCCCTGGGCGTCTCCTCAGTACTGTGTCCTGGCAAATATGTAAGTAAGCCTTAAAACTTTGACTTCTAATTGGGCACATTTGTGAAGGAAATGGTTAATTTTACAACCAAAGGCAAACTTGCACCTCGACAGGTCTGCTGAAAGAAATGTGCCACAGTCGTTTGCTGGCAAGCACCGCAGGGTCATAAATCCACGGGGTTTATTTACAGCCTATAACACTTATGAATGTTAAGATATTTGACGCCACGCTGGCCTTATAATATCCAAGGTCCACAGACACTGGCAGTGGGTCAAATTTCTTTCACTAATTATAAGCAATGAGAGATGGAGTGTGGTGCTGGGGGTGTGGGGGGGAGATATGAAAATCTTCTCTCTCCCCACCCAAAAGCGAAGAATATTTCTGCTCCTCCTCCCAACTGCTGGTTTATGTTTGTGCTTTTTTTATGTAGGCTCCGAAGTTTATAATTAACGCTTGCAGTGCTGTAAAGGCTGGGCTGTGGGTGACGCAGCCAGGCTGAAGGAGGGAAGAAGTTGAGAGCAGCTCGTGTCCTTTACAGAGGTCTCAGCAGTATTGTGCAGTATTTCCTAGATACCGCCACAAGCAAACATTTAAAGACAGATGACACCTGGAAACGTCCTTTCATTTTCTCACGTACCACTGAGCCAGGGGAGGAAAAAAAAGAAAATTGCATTAGGTTTTATGCAAAAGGTGGATGCTTGGAAATACATATATTAGACTGTTTTGTGCGTATAAAACAGGGCCTTTTAAAAAGCAGCAGAAGCCCATGTTAAGGGAAAACATGCTGAATGAGTTGAGGTGTTGAGGTTAGAGGCGGCTTTTAGGGGAGAAGCCCTGCATCCTGCTGGAAGGGACAGTCTGGGATGGGCGTCTAGGTCAGCGCGGAGGGGCGAGGGGAGCAGGGGGGATGTGCTGATGATGGTGTTTTGGGAGGGGGTAACTGGGGGAAGGCACGACGGGAAGGGAGGCTGCTGGAGAGTAATTGGAGGACAAAGGAGGGATGTTAGAGCATGAGGAGAAATCATAGAAACTTGGGGGGTGGAAAAAAAGGCCAGTATTTGAACGGATGGTTGGAGGGGAAGCTTGGGATCTGGGGATTGACTCTTAAGTGTCAGCAAAGTCTGGGGCCTGAGGAGGTACACTGCTTCACTCAGCAAAGCTCGTTATTCTCAGCTCACTCCACATTAAACACACTTTCCTAGAGTGGACAGTCAGATTTGAAGTACTGCTGTCTTGTCTGTGCTGGGGGTGTGTGTGTGTTTTAACAAGATAATGCGATTACTCAAATATGCCTAGGTATTACTTTTAGCTTTAATTTCTCCAGCAGTTGATTTTGGGTTCCCTGTAGGTTACTGTTATGCTTGGAGGCTAATTTAAGAAAAAGGCAGGGTTATGTGTGTGGTGGAAAGCTGTGCTCCTTCGCCCATATGTTTTTCTTCTACGAGCCATGTAAAACCCGACTTAAAAAAAAAAAAAAAATGAGGGGGCTGTCAATTTGGCCCTTCCACAAATAGCGGTACAGTTTTGTTGAAGGTTTTATGCATTTCCCTAATCAATGGAACGCCATGACTTATTAGCCCCCGGGGACAAATCCGAATCCCCCAGCACTTCGCTGCAAAGCTGGTGTGGTATTGTACCTTTTTAACAGGTTATCAACAAGGATGTTCCTCCAGTTCCCAAGAGCTTCCCACCCCCTCCAGCATCTCCCCCCTCTGATTCTTTCTGGCAAAATCTGTTCAGTCTCGCGCCTTTGTTTTAGGTTGGCTAAACCCTCGACCCTTATTCTTTGTGGGGTCACGCTCAGGCAACCGGGCAGTGCTGAATGAGTTAAGTCGCTGGCTGAAGTTTGGCTTCATGCAACTAAATTTGAGGCCTGGTAGGCATTAGCAGGGCACAGCACATTTACAGAGCTTAATTAGTACGCGCTGTAATTGTTCATGGTCTGCCAGAAGGAGTAATGTTCAGGAAAAGTGGAGTCGTTCTTCTGCAGTCTTCAGTTTTAAAACGATAAATCACTTGCATATTTGTGCAGTGATTCAAATGGAGCTGAGACCTCTCCATCTCAACATGTGGTAAATTGTAAAGTCAATGAATTGCAGATGTAGGGTACAGCAGATTCTCTAAGAAAATGCGGAATGAATGGGGAAGGGTGATGCTATAAATACGTACTGAGAAGATAACTGGGTTTCTGCTTGCTGTGCCAATTATGATGTACTAAAGATATTAACAATTTTGTTTTAATGTATTTATTTTATATTTCTTTAAACTAAATATAGGAGTACTATGTTACTTCACTTGGTGAGGTTTTTAATAATGCTCCAGAACAATGGATTGCATATGGAAATTCGTGTGATAGCCATATTAATACAAATTAATTCATCATGGGTAATGTTGTAGCTGTTACTAGAGGAGTTTATAATGATGGGACACTTTAAAGTGTGGCTACAGCAACTTATAAGCAATATTGTGGTAGAGGATGCCTTTATATTCTAGTTGGGGGAAATACTGGGAATATTATGTATCTCACTATGGCATTTTGTATCTGCCTGTTATTCCTTCCAACTTCAGAGAGGCTTCTCGGTTGCATTAATCCGACAGCCTAGAGCCTATTTAAAAAAGAGCAAAACACAAACAAAACTACGTTATACAGATTGACATCGTAAATGCGGCGCATTGGTTTTTTCTGAATGTGGAGAATGTGTGTCACTCTTACTGCTGTGAAATCTTGTCTTCCTTGGGCTTGGTCCAAGATCCATTGAAGTCAGTGGAAAAAAGGCTTCTATTAATAACAGAGGGCTTTGGATTGGGCCCTGTGTGTCTTGAACCAATGGCCAACTTCTTCAAAAGTGGATAAAGGTATTGAAAAAGCCAAGCTCGACTAAATGTCATATTGATATATTGCTTCTTCTGTGGCGTCCATTCGCTCTTGGAAAAAAAAAAAAAGTTATGCTTCCAACACTACTTAAAGGAGCTCCTGCTTCTGCAGGATCTGGCTTTCCCACAGAAACGCAGAGAATCCTGGCAGGATCAGGATTTGGTCCAAGGCTGTGTTGCATGTCAATACTGCTTTTCTAATACGAGTAGGTGGATTTGTATGGAAGTTGTAAAAGTTAATGATTATTCTCTGACTCATGCTGCTGGTTTCAGCAAAGAAGAAATGATGACAGGAAAGTCATAGAAATTATAGGAGACAAGCAGGCTTTGGTGAGCGGAGAATGCATTTGCATTGTGTGAAATGCTTTTGCTGCTTGCTGAAGAAGGTGCAAGGAGGGAGAAGATGGGAGGGCAGATTCTTTTTGGGGTCCAATGTTTTGGGTACGAAACTTCCTGCAGGTATTTGTCCAGGAAGTGAGGCTGAATTCAGGAGGGACTTTCTGCAGCATTAAATGTCCCATAACCACTATGTTAGTCCTACTGATACAGTTAGTCCTGCCTAACTGTTTTCTCCTCTTGCAGAACAGGTTTTAATGCTCTAGGCTCCACAGGAAGTACAATTGCACACCTGATGGCTACCAAGTATATATATATAGTTGTACTCGACCAGTATCTATCTCACAGTTTTGTAAGGCTCTCCAGACTATCTGTGGTGTGAAAGATGCTGTATGCAACAAAATCAGTCTTTGCTTTTTAATACACTAGTGATGGTGGTGCAGCTGAAACACCAAAAAAATCCAAAGGAGGATGTGGGAAGTAATAGTTAGAAAATGCCAAGCTGAAAATACCGCAAAGGGACTTCCTGGGGAATATGAGAGATTCTTGGATGTTAATACAATAGAAACAAATAGTCCTATTTTAAGAAAGGGAAAAATAGAGCAAGAAAAGGTGGGGGCATACCTCTCTGAGCACATCCAAACTCCCACTGGAGTCAACGACTCCTTAAATAATGATCTGTAAAAGTTTGAGGCTACAGTCTTTTCTATTCTAGAGACAAGCCAGTACTACATTGATTTAGGTTTTAAACTGATGCAAATATTTAATAAAGGTTTTCTTGGAACTGCTTTAAACCCTAGCCTGAATAATTTTAACTTGGTTAAACCAGTGAACTGGTTTGGGAGCATACACAGTAAGAGGTTTGCATTGGTTTAATTAGATTTAAGAGATTGATAAAACCAGGGCCACTACTCTGACATAGGCAAGGTCTGGAAGATGGCATATAGATGCTGCATTGATCTATGCCCGGGCTGAACAGACTGCCGTTGAAATTACGCTATTATAAATGCTTGCCAGTATTAAAGAATCCAGGGGAAGGTATGACCTTCAGTGAACACATCAGAAGAATAAGATGGCAATCAGCATGTTTCTATCTTTGTTTTCTCTGGGACATTGGAAAGAAGGCTTTCTCCCTTTGAAAGGAGTTAACAGATTATAGTTGCCTGTCTGGAAGTCAAGTTTTTGAGATTTGTATTGTTATTAACCAAATGTATCATTTTACTTCCATCCCTGTTACATTCCCCAGTGGACTTTTTCTTAATTCTCAACTACACCATGAAATGTAGCTTAAAATGTGTCTGTGTCAATTATTATTAAAAAAAAAAAAAAAAAAAAAGTACTTTACAGGTGCTAGCCACAAACATAACTACTGTACCGGTCACAAAACAGCTGCGTAAAGAATATCTACAGAGCTTATTTTATCTGGATAGCAGCTAAATATCTTTACAATCCCCAGGGTTATTAAAGGCCAAATGCCTGATATATGTAGTTAGTTTATTTTCCATTGAAATCTGTTGCTCAACTACAGTACTTAAAAGTACTTTGGTTTTAATTTCATAAATATGAAATTAAATTTAATAAATATGAAATTAAAAAGTGAAAGCTAGAACCTGGGTGTAGCTGGGTGGTTGTAAATGGGAGCTGGCACGTCGCTGTGCTGCTGGTTGTGCCTGAACGTGGGTATCGGACTGGTTACATGGGCACATCTGTGTACATGCATGCGATGTATATTATTTGTGAGCGTATACTTGGTTATCAGGTGTCTATTCAATTTTAATTGACAATATGAGATTCCTGTGGTTACTCTGTGCACAGATTGCCTTGGGGCTCTACAGGGTTTGTGGGAAGAAAAGCCTTGACAAGTTTCCATTAAGCCCTGAATCAGGCAATTGGAAAAGAGGAGAATGAAAGGAGCTGAAAAGAGGGACAACTTGTTAGTGTTGCATTCTGCGCTTGCAACGAGAAACCTCTTTTAGACAAGAGTGGTTCTCAGGCCAAGAATTTCAAACTCGCGGAGAAACCTGTCCGGAACACAAAAGTTGTTTGAACGGGGTGCAGAATTGTCACAGTAATTAGAGCAATCTCCGTTTACTGAGTGGCAGCCTTTATAAAGGACAGGGGATAAAGGGTTCAAATTCATCTTTCTCTCTCTGATTCACTTCTGATGAACTGCCTCTGTGTATGTATGTGTATATGAAGGAGTGCGTGTGTGTGGCCACATTTTCAGCTACTCATCATTTGATTGTCCTTGTTTTAAAAGGAGGACTTAGGTTTCTTCTTCCTGCCTTGAATGACATTTTCAGGCATTTTGCTTTTATTTACTTTTTATTGGTGCTCCAATTCGATATGAAGAAATAAGAGGATGCTTTGGGGAATGTGCTTGTGCTCTGCTGGAGGGGGAACCCCAAATATTTCTCAGTCAGTTTCTCCTCTTATTTGATCCTGCATCTTTGACTCCTAGAAGCAGTCCCATTATGTTTAATAGGATTACTTGTGGAAGCAAGAAAAGTGAATGAATAAGGCTTGGACCCTTAAAGTTTATCCTCTTGCCACACAAGTCTGTCCAGAACTACTGAATCAGCTGGACTTTTGCCATTACTCTTATTAGGAGAAGGATCAGGCCCATGGATTACATGAGACTGAGTCTTGTGAACCAGCCAAATAAAACTGTAAAATCAGAGTTGTTGCTGTGTGTGATACAGGAGTGTCTGGAGGCTTGATCTGGGCTCCATTTGGTCAGATGCTACACAGAGAAAAATGGGAGTGAATGAGCGAATGAGCAGTGTGGGTGTTCTGGCCAAAGGAAGAAAATGTGACTGCTAAATCTCCTGTGCACCTTTACTTTTAAAGAAAAGAAAATATTAAGGTCCTTTGTTTTCTTCAGTAATCATCCTGGGTGCAGTCATTTTGATGTCCATTTACTTAGCTGTTCAGGCTTTGTGATTGCCTTTTATTTGTTCTCCCTGAAATAATGTAGGATCTCTTCTTTGTAAAGGCTTGGAGGTAGCAACCTTGGTTAATTTACTTAATCATTTAGTCAGTGTTAACGTTTCTGCCCTTCGTTCAGCACCACATCTGAATGCAGAGAGAGAGAGAGAGAGAGAGGGAGGAGCCCTTTAAGCTGATGTCTTGCTCTGCCTTGTCTTTCTTTGTATCAACGGTGCCTTCAAAGCCTGTGGCATGGGCATGGCTGGTTAGGTGTTGTGTTGGGACCCTGTGAGTGTGGTAAGTGTAATTCATCCTCCCTTCTGTCCTGGAGACCTGGGATCAGCCAGTATCTGCACTGGGTTCCTAAGATACAGACCAGAGGAAAAAGGAAGGTCTTGCTGCTGATTACAGAGACACTGTTAAAGCTTATAAATACTCATGACTGTGAAAGTTGTAAATCAGAGGTCATGTGTAGGTTTTTTGTATGCAGATTTTTTTCTCCACCTCCACCCCCCTCAGTTATTTTCCACTGGATGATGATGAAGAATTTGGCTAGATCTTTTTATATTTTTGCAAAAAGCAAATTTATTTTTCTCGCAGGGTCAGCTGCTAGCATGAAAAGTCTGTGGAAAAATTGCTTGTCTTGGAGTTTGCATTGCAAAAATGCCTGTTGATGTTCAGCAAAGCACACTTCTGTATGAGTTTTTTTGCAGCACACGTTCCCCAAGTTCACTCACCTTGTCTGTGAGCATGGTGTGTGAATATGAGAGGGTGTTTTGAACACATAGAAGTTGTCTTGGAGGCACAAGGAGGAGTTAGGAGATGACAGTTTCCTGGCAGTACTGCTGAATTGCTTATGCAGTGTTGGAACACAGAGTTGGGTCTGTGTGTTGGACAATGTCATGGTCAGGTTGAACAATGTCTTCATTTTTAAATGATGCTATTTTGTCTCAACCATTGATGGTTTAGAGACCAGTTGTGATGTCTGCCATCCTGAAAGAGTACCCAGTATGGTACTAATTGTACCAGGACTAATTGTTGATGAGAATGTACTTGTTGCGAATTATGGACTTCTGTTGAACGTGGCTTTCTCTGTCATATCCCTTGTGCATTATTTTCTCAGCTGGCAATTAATTTCTCAGTTTGGTAATTTGTCAGTAACTGACATCTCTTCAGTAATGAGTGTTCTGTAGTAATTCTCCATCACTAAGAAGTAATTGCTGGCTCTATAAAGTCACTGATCTTTTTCATTTCCCAGCCAGGTAACCTTGACTGTTAGACTGTTATGACCAAGTTATCCATCGCAGCAAAGCCGGAATACGTCTACAGTTGATGTCCCAGCCATGTCTTGATAAATGGAGAAAGAGGGCTGGAGGAAGCTGGTTTTAGGTCATGGTCACAGGCAGGAGCTCATGACAGCAGCAGAAGGCTTTTATTTGGTTTTACAGCTATGTAAAATCTAGCTCAGCTTAGAAAAGCAGCTGATGAGTTTAGTTGAGGTGGCGACACAGAGCAGCTAACGTCCTCATTGCGTGGCATTTCCTCAAGCCTACTGTTCTGCCTGGCCCCGTCTTGCTTTTCTGCCTCCTGTTGGGGTTGTTTCTTAATGCGGTGGTAGGTGGTTTGGAGGTGCTTCCCTTCCCAGGAGCTGGTGGTGCAAATGCAGCCCAAAGCCTGTACATGCGCTGGGCTCGCCTCCATGTCAACCCTCCGAAGAACTGTCCTCAACCCAGCTGGGTCCATGCATTTGGGCTTGTAGGATTGTGGCCTAAATTTATGATCCCAAGGGGGAGCTTACAAAGTTTATTTTGGAAACAAAATACTCAGTGAAGCAGGAAGGAGGCTAAAGAGAGTACTGGAAAGATGGTGCAAATGAGAAGCACAAGTTTTTCATTTACACTCTCTGCTATTGCTCGGGTTTGTGGATCTTGGTAGGCATTTTTTTGAAATCTCGTGAGTTGCCTATCAGCATCTGCACATGCCTAAATACCTTTTAAATTTGTTTTTGTTTTTCCTGCTCCTTGAACATGTTAGCTAATGCCACAAAGAGTGAGCTTAATTCTCACTCTTTTTTTTCCGCCCCCCTCCCACTGTTGGAATTGTTTGTTAAATTCCAATTACGAGGCTTGTTCAACACCTGTACAAACCCACAGTCATTGTTAAGGGAATAATTTGAGGACAATGGGGTTAACGCAGGTGTACACAAGTGCAGAATTTGGATTGCAAAGTCTCTTTATTACTCTGTGTGCATAAGAAAGAGAAAGAAAGAATACAGCTTCATTTTCAGATCCCAGCTATAATTTGTAGGACAAGCATTTAGAAGAAGGGTAAGTGGGGAGGGGAAGAAATGTCAGAACATGTTCAGACATGGCACTGAACACGTATGAAATGGAAAGTTAAAAGGAAATAAACACTACACTCCTCTTTCCTCCCTACCTCACCCTCATACCACTTCCATGGAGTCACTTTTCAAGGTAGAGCTGCACAAAGCTGGTTGGTAATGATCTTGCACACTGATTGCCTTCCGAGTGATCACAGCTAAACCTGAATGTTTGCATGGAACTGAGGTGCTGGGACACTGTGCTGGTTTGTGGTGCCAGCAGTTACCAGCCCCAGTTGCACCCTGATACAACCAGTAAGTTGCATTAGGTGTACATTCATGTGGGTGCGCTCTGTTTTGTAGGAGCAAAATCAAGGGAGTTGGGCTATTTGACTCTCAAGATTTCTTTTCTCTGAAGCTGAACGTGTGTATAGTCTCCAAAGGTGATCTACTGTTTCATGGCACCAGAATAACTGTCATAAGATGGTAACAACATCAATAAAAACCAGGACGGTGAAGTCCTAGAGTCTGTAGGACATCTCCTGGTATTGTTATGTTGATACAGAGATTTACGGTTTTGTGTAACTGCACAAATATCTAGCAATGGGTCATCTTCCTTTGGGGTAGTTCCAGTAAAGAGGTAAGAGGTTCCTGCAGAAGGAAAGTCAAGATTCACATCCCTGTTGTCACAAGTGGTTGTAAATTGAGATTGGTTTGTCTTGCAGTTTCATCGTACTTTGGTTTCTTTCCTTATGGGAGGAGTTTCTCTAGAAAAGGATCAAACTTTCTCTGTTATCTTAAGCACTCTGTGCACTTGGGGTACAACAAATTAATAAGTAGGAATAATTATTAGTGTCTAGATAAATATCCAGATCAGTTTATCCTCTTGGTGATTTGCCTGTTATAATTAATCTTGACTGCTACAAATAGGTATTTGACATTTCAGTTTATGTAGGAGGGGAGAAAATGGCTGTTGACTGTGAAATGGTTCAGAAGTTACTTGCTGTTCTTTTTCAGTGAGTAATAACTCAGCTGAGTAGCATGACCGAAGGCTCAGGTATGGAACCGTTTGATCAAGAGAGAAATTGGTAGTTCCACGTCTTGGCTGTGTGCGCACAGTTATGTTGGTGCATACGTGCTCAGAGGAGGACTAGTTATCTTCCAAACACTTGTCAGGCAACCTTGCTAGTACTGGAGAAACAGAGTCTTTATTAATGGTTAATTTTAAGTTATGGAAAGAAATATTTCTCACTGACTTGAGGCTGTCTGGAAGGTCGTTAAAAATAGTCTTTCAATGAGGTGTCATGGTCTGGTCTACTGGAGATAGGTATTTTTCTCTTTGGTGGGTAGTGTGACCTACTGCAAAAGTTGCATTAAGATAATGAGTAGTGATTTGTCCTAAAACTTTAAGTAGATTAACCTCTGAATTACAAACTGTTGAGGTGGTCTTATTTCTGGCAGGTGATGTAAGTTACAGGTTATGGGTGGTTCTTTACCTTTGCAGTTGTGCAAATTTTGTTGAAACGAATGAAAACTTTCTCCATCCACTTGGGTAATAATTTTTAAAAGATAATGATTTTTTTTTTTTTTTTTTTTTTTACTGAGTGTATATACACTGAACTAATGGAAGATGAAACTGGTATTGGTGTGCTTTTCCTCATGGTGTTTACCAATATAGATTCCATTAGTTTCTGCTGTTTTCAACCATTTCTATTGTTTCGTTACTGTGTTAGTAGCATTATGTACCTGCCTTAGAAATTTGTATTGTTCAGCCTGTTCCATGCTACATACAGTCACCACAGTATGTTGTGTTTAGTTTGTTGGATAGCAGCTATATGTGGTAGAACATCTTGAAGTTCACTGGAACCCCCTTTTGTGTAGCTAAATAAATATATAGCTGCTAAGATAGTAAAACTAGTTTCTTTACTGGGAATACTTGAACAGAAGAGGTGGACATTGCCTGGCATCTTGTTCTGTCTGATCCCAACAGAGACCCAGGTCCAATATTAGCTGATTCTAACTTGTATTCACAGGGCCAAAATCAGGGGAATGTGGCCCTGTGAAGAATGATCCTACTGTGCTGAAAAAAGCCAAGAAGTGATAGGTGATGAAGCCAGAGGAGCAGTTAGCATCTGGTGTTATTTGCATGCTTTTACAACTTGAAGGAGCATTACCCACCCAAACTGAGTCCCAGATTTCAGATTTCTTTTAAACTGCTGTGCTTGAAAAACCTGACAGAGCGGTTCATCCAAGAGTTGCGGTAGAAATACTTGGTTTTAATCAAATGAGCCCATCAGTGTCATCACAGGTACCAAAATCTTGGAGCAGTTAAAAATGCGAGAGGAACTACATCTGAACTAAAATGAAAATGACTTTTGTGTAGTGTTTTTGGGTGGCTTAACAGCTACAAATTTATGAAGATATAATTAGCTACCTTTCAGGGTAATGGTTCATTTTTAACATAAATGTCTCTTTAAAAGCTTCAATAAATGTTTGCAGATTTTAATACAAGTGGCACTGCAAAACTGTGCTGTAAGTCTTGAAAATAATTAAATAGATCTGATTAATGAACCAGTGGTTTGGTGCAGAAATCTGGAAGAGATTGATAGGGAAACTATTAATACCTGTTACATACGCAAAGACAATAACATATTAATAGCTATGTGACATCAGCATCTGTAATCTATGTAACACCAAAATCTATGTAATGCATAATATCTATTAATATATTAATGCCTATAATATATACTTACACATATATGTGGGTGTCTATATATATTAAATATGTACATATGAGTATATATAAGTTTTTTTTCTGCAGCTTTGAGATCATGGCAACGTTTGAGAACCAAGTGTCTGATTGTTTTCTTGTCATTTGGGAGGTTCATTTCTAGGGGAGGGCCTGTGTGTCTGTATGTGAGAACAGTACTGCTGTTAGGTTCTCTGCTCAGGGGTCACCCTGTGTATGAACGTGCCATGTGGTTTCCTCTAAGTCACCTGCTGTTAGACCACCTTAAAGACAGGACTTGCAGCATTGCTCAGTGATCTAAAGCTGTGGACACGTCTCTGTGACCAGGTGGCATTGTTCTCCTGGCTCACAGTTGTGAAGGCGGATGGTTGTGTGGGAGGACAGAGACATTTCTTATGTAAGCAGAGATAGTCCCTTACACAGGGATTTTTCTGAATTCATGGTGTGCTCCTCCACAGCCCTCCTTCAGCTGCAGTGTTACTGTCAAGGTGTGATCCACTGACAGCTGGAGCTGTAAAAAGTAGTGGTTGAGCCCCTTCTGAGACTTGTGCACAGAGGCAGGTAAACTGTGGTTTGGTGCTGGCTGGTGGAGTAACACAACTTGGTGATGACATGCCCGTGTACGACTGTCTGTGGGATACTTGCACGTGCTCTGTCCCCAGGTATTCTGTGTGCTCATGATGGACTGTGGTTCATGGTGCAGTGGGGTTGTCCTTGCTGGGAAAATCCTGCCTGAGCCTTAGTAATATTTCTTGAACAAACATGGGCCTTTAAGCAAAGTGCTTGTGCTGTGGCAGCGCCGTGCTCTGAGGGAAGGCTCCTGCCCAGGAGCGCTCACCACAGCCGTGGGACACTGGGCTCTTCTGCAGGCCAAGTTTCAAGCTCAAGCCACAGTGCAGTCACAACCCTTTATGAAAGATCCTGATAAGAGTTTGGGCCCATGATATTTAAATATGCCTGTGGTAATATAATCAGCTGCCACCCACTACTCAGCTTCTAAGCTGATCCTAAAATAACCTTTGGTAGCATGACACATGTAAAGCTTCCCTCCCCTCTGGTTTAATCTTCTGTACACAGCCCCAGTGTAATGTTTATATGACAGTCATAAGGAAGGCTCTGTAGGTGTATCCAGGCCTTTTATGAGAGCATGACACGATATCAGTTTCTACATTTATCTCCCTGCTCCTTGACGTTCTCATCTTTGCCATGCTTTCAGTTTTGAAATGAGGAAAAGTGGTGTGGAGCTGCTCTGTCTCATCAGGGTGTGAGCTTCCACTTTCCCAACTTTCTGAGGGCTCAGTGTCCTTTGTGAGGATATGTGATTTGGACCTTCCCTCTTCTCCCTCCTTTCCCCTACTGATCTTTCATAAAGAATAACAAACCACGAATGGATGTTAATGGCTCCATCCATATATATATATATATATATATATATATATATATATATATATATATATATATATATAGGCTGTCTGGTTGCTGAGAAGGTTTTATTGGCATAAATTTGGAATATGTACAAGTGGCAAATTCACAGGTGAGATTATGCAGACCAGACTAAATGAGCTCTGAAGGGCATTTATAACACCTTCAGACAAACCAGCCTTTTCCTTTATAGCAAAGCGGTTTATATGCCTGTGTGTGCATGCGTATATATATATATATATATATATTTAAACTGTAGGTATGTATCTATGCCTTCTTTCTTTCTCTGAAATACAGAAGTAGCATTAATATTTCTGCTTCTGGCTGTCCGTAAAACACAGCAATCCTGGAATGATAGGAAAGTTGTCATGCGACAGCAGTATGGCGATGTCTGTAATTAAAGCCACTTTTGTAAAATGACATTCCTGGGTGGTCAGTCAGGCCCTCCTGAAGCTCTTGAGGGACTGTAGGTAGCAGTGGGGTTTCTCAGGTGCTTTGCCAGGGTTTGACAGACACCTTCCCCAGTTGGGTGATGGAATGCAGCTTCTTGAGCTGACCCTGCTAACGCTTCAGACTCGCAGTGTTCACAGAGGGCATGCAAGAAATGTAACTTAAAATCCTTGACTTGCTTTGGCCAACAGCTTGAGGGAGAAGAGGAGAAGGGGAGGAGGGTAGAAGAGTGGAGAGCAAGAAAATGCCCTTTTGTAGTAGATTTAAACAAAACGATATCCAAGAAACACTGGCAATTTGAAAGCTGTTTGGAGGGTTTGTGTGTTAGAAGTAGTCCCAGCTGAGAGACATTGCTGAGCAGAGTTCAGGCAAGGAGGCCAAAGGTGCAGCATAAATATAGTTTGTCAGATTGTTGCTGAAATAAATGAACATTATTCCATGGAATAATCATAACTACGTATGTGGCATAAATACAGTCATTGACTGGTGCCACAAAATACTTAATGGCTTGTAGTCATTGTGCCTTTTGACCTGGAAGGAAAAGGGTGGGATCCTGTTCCAATTATAACCAATGAGCCTTGCTATTGATCTGTGGGAGACTTTGAGTGAGGAGAGCAGGGATGGATGATGTGGAATAACAGCTGCGGGAGTAAGTCATCGATGGACTATTCTATTTATTTAGCTTTGATGGTAGCATAGCACTTGGTGTTCACTTGCTTTGTGATTTTTAATGTATTGTCTTAAATCCAAATGAGTGTTTAACAAGGCTGCGCCTAGTAATTTTACAAGTAGCCTTAGGAATTCATTCATTGTGTAAAAGCATTTTGCATGAGAGCTGAACTGCTAGGAGAGGTGGAGGGAAGGTACAGTAGCCTGGCCAAGAGGACACCTTGCTTGTCAGAGGGAGAGGGATGACGTTCCTTGTCTGTAGTCTGACTTGGTTTTTAATGTCTTTTTATTGGCTAATCAATGTACAATAGGAATCCACACTCTGGTCAACTTAAGCATCACTTAATTGGGAAATAAATGATAAACCCATTATTCTTTGCTAGTAGAGAACATTTCGGGTGATTATGGAAGCTCTGCTAAATTTTTTGGCATCCCTTGAGTGAGACTAATTGCCTTCCCTCAGGGCAGCTCCACAAGCTTGGGTCACGTCCTGGCTTTGATGAAGCCAATGGGAGTTCTCCTATGGATTTTTTTTTTTTAATTATTATTTTAAAGAGGGCCATTGTATACCAAACTCTTCTCTGGTGTTCTGCTTTCCCCTGAAACCAGGACCTGCTTTGACCGCTGTGTCTGTTTGGTCGGCTCTTGGCCAAGGTGCTTTGCGTGGGGCTATGGATGCTCTCCATGTCTGAATTGAGTCCCTTTGCGCTGGAAGGCTGGTTTGTTGAGGACTCTGCCAGGGAAAGGCTGTACCAGCAAACACTCAAAGCTGTGATGGCCCTTGGACTGGTCCAGTGCCCTCTGCTCTTTCCAAGCAGCCTGACCTCAGCTGCTCTCCCATTGCTGACTGCCTGATCTTGCCCGCCATGGGAGAGTGGTTCCAGCACAGCGATCCATGCAGCTCTGGAACAGGGCTCTGACCACTCAGAAAAGCTGGATTTTTTTCAGATACGGCCTCTTGCCAGCGTGGTGAATGCTCTTCAACAGCCAGTGGAGTTAGCAGTCACAGTGGATGTCCCTGAGCCTCTTAATGAGGAGCTGGACAAGGGAGTGGCTGCATCAGACAGGAGCAGGGCAAGCTTTGTTTAATCGGCTTCTCAAGTCCAGTCTCTAGCTACGACAAGTGATTTGCAACAGAAGCCATCAGGGCAAGCTAGGATACAAAAGCCTGAGGATGTATTATTCTGCTTGGCTTTGAGGCTTGGTGCTGGCTGCTAGTGATAGCTGAGACTTATTAAATTAAATAATAAAAAAAAAAATCTGCTCATTAGGTGCTCCGCTCAGTTCCTGCTCACTGTGTAGACTTTTGACTGTGCTGTACCCAGCAGTACGTCCGAGACACCATCAGCACCAATCTCCTTGTATGTCAGGACATCAACCCAACACCTGTGCTCCATGGCTGGAGCTGAGCCTGCTTGGTGATAGAGTAGGAAGTCTCCTCTTCTAGAGGGATTATGACCTGGGAAAGGTCTCCCTGTTTTGGAAGAGAGAATAGGTCTAAAGCATTGAGAAACTTTTCTGTTTTCATAATTTGTTGGATGCTGCTGGTGCTTCCTGGTACTATTTGAGCTTGCCTGTGTTGGACCTGTGGTCCCTGTTTGCTTTTGCAGCTATTTTGATGATTAGTAGGTTGTGTTGCTCTTATTTCTGCTCTGCTCAGCCCCGTGCTAGAGGGACAGGCTGCATGCAATTTATAAATAAATATTTATTATTTTGAGTGATGACTGAGAGAGAGGGTATTTCCTGGCTGTGAATGACTGGCTGGAAGAGTTGGAATCCACCGGCTCTGGGGTGCCAGGCGATGCCCAAACCTAGAAGTCATTATTACTTTTTTTTCTTCTGTGACCCCTGCCCTTCTCTCCCGTGCAAACCTGTGCCTTGCTCCCATGCCAGCTTGTCAAAAATAAACATGCTGTTAAGATCGCTCCCTCCCTAGCCTGCCATGCAGTTAAGTGGCTGGTTTGCACAAGGATACAAGTAGCTTCCTTGCCTTATTGCTGATAAGGGTGATAAGGGTCTCGCCTGAAGACATTGCCCCATACCCACAGCCTTCAGTGGGACAGGAGTAACGGTTGCAAAATTGGGTCCCAGTTCTTGCCACAGCCTTGCCGCCACCTCTTCCCTGCCCAGCCCGCCTGGGTCAAGCGCTGGGTGTGTGGTGGAGATGCTATGTTCTATTCCTACCCGTTAATCTTCTGAGTGTTTGGGGCATTGGGACTTCTTTCTTCAGAGCTTGACAGGCACAAATCGCCAGATGATGGGCTTGTGTGGAAATTGATGTCTTTGAATGGTTTTAGAGTTTTTGACTGGGTGCTTCTGAGATGTTGGGAAGCCCTCCAAGGGAATGACCTGTGGGACTGATGCCAACTGTACTTTCAGAAGTGACCCGAGACACTTGGAGCTGTTCCCGGTGTTCAGAATTATACTGAAATACCAGCATGATGAAAAAACAAATGTAGAATTGCTAAATGTATGTTGTCCAAAGATTGTGCAAACTGTTTTAACTCTGCTTCAAAAAAAAACCCCAAAAACCCAACAAAAATACCCCAGTGGCCCTCTCATGATTTACTTCAGCTGAGCATCAGGCCATGATGAGTCTTGATTTGTCTCAATATATAAGCCATGCATCAGGATTTAAAAAAAAAAAAAAAAAAAAAAAGTTGAAAATGAAAGAAGTATTTGTAATTTTTTTTTGGGGGGGGGGCACACAAAAGGCAGTGTTGGTATTAGAATAGAAAATGTGAACCAAAGACAACACACAGAATAGCTTTTTTTTTTTTTTTTTTTTAGGGCATTGATTTGTATCTGATTTAAATTTTAGTGTAGAGAAACAGAATTATGTTTTCCAGGTTCCAGTAAGGTTTTAGTGTATCCGCTTTCTGTCTGTGAAGAATTTCCCCTTGCCACCTCCAGAAGGAGAATATTTTATATACCATTACTTTAATTGCTTTTTGATCTGAACTTAATCATCTTCTTTTACAATGTTTAGGTTAAAGAGGTTTTTATGGTGTACTGGTATTGGCTTTGAAAATCTTTAGTCACTGATGTCTTTGTTGCTCATTAAGTATGTTTTAATTTTTAAACCAAGGCTTCTATCTAAATGTTGGTTTCTTTTGGTGGAATTCTTTTTCTAATTATGAACAGACTTCCTACATTTTCAACCAGCTCGCTGGATTTTTCAGTTAAATGATGCACAGCAACTAGCACTGTGTGTTAGTATATGATTTGAGACAAAATGATACTGTGGAAAATCTGTTAGAAGGTGATTTTTCTTTCTCTTTTCCTAAAATAGAAATAAGAAGAGGAAAATTAGCCAAGGGATTGATTGCATTCATAGTTAATAGTATAGATACTGATGTACATAACTGAAAGTCAGTGCCATATCCCAGATGACCTCATATTCATGAAGGGACCTGAAAAATGTGAATTTGGCATTAGTTTTACTTGACCTTAAGAAAATAATGTTTCTTTTACTTTGAAACAGGCTTTCTTGAACAGCTTTGGAGAGGCAAATTATGTCTTGTGTAATTGGCAAAATCAGCCCTCCAAGAAATGCAAGGTATTTGCAAACCCTGAATGCATGACTTTGCCTGCAAATATTTTGAACGTCATTATGTGAGCTAGAAGCTGAAGCATTTCACTAAAAATTGGGACTCATGGGTGTTCTTTCCTATCTCACTTAATATATCGAAACCTGAAGCTAAAGCTTTCTGGTGCTGGCTGCCCAAGTTGAGAAGCTCAGGGCTTCATCTTCAGTGACGCTCAGCTTTTTGTAATTGCCTCTGCAAACGCTGGTGGGTTTGTCGATGTGACACCCATCAGAAAATACTCTCATTTTAGCATCCGTCTGGACTTGCCTCTCTGCTTGAGTTTGCACGGCTGCAAAGCCAGGGTAGCTCTCACCTGCCTCACAGGCCACTGTGTTTTGAGTTTGGGAATCGGTGTGAGGCTTGTGTGTGCATGTGGAAGGTGTTTCCAAAGTGCTGCTGATGTCTTGGGCAAATGAGGTGCAAGCCCCAGTCCTTCAGCAGTTTGCCATTAGCTGGGGCATAGCTGGAGGGCAGAGGAGCTTGTACCATCTGGATCTGCCCTAGGCTTCTCCTCCCAGGACGCTCGCGGGGCAATAGGATGGTTTTGTGTCAGTTGAGTTCCAGCTTTTTTCTGGTAAGTATTTGTCGAATGAAATTGAAGAATTGTGAGTGCAATTCATCTTAGCGTACAGAGAGCAGCGGGTGTGAGCAGCACTGACTGGGACCAGACATTGACATACGGGCCGTCATCAAACTAATTGTTGTTTGAATTACCTGTTATGATCCGATGACAAATCTGCTTCGCTCCTGCCACTGGAGCAGAAAATGTAGCTTGAATTGGCGTGATGTTAGCAAGTGTAAACTGTACTTCAACAAGATGGATAAACGCAATTATGGGGCAGACCTGTAGAGAGAAAATCCATTTAAATCTCGTAATGTTAAGCAGAGCTGTGTTTAATTCATTTGGACCAATTTGGGAATGATGTATGAGTGTTGGTGAACATTAGTCAAAGGGAGAAGGGCTGGGGAAAGAGATGCAGTGCTCAGGCAGGATGGCAGAGGAGAGCTGCACCATCTGAGCGGTTAGCACTAATGGCTGGGGAAGGCTAAAATGACAAAAAGATGTACTAACTGCTCGTACAAGAACAGCCCAGTGTAAATGAACCAATAAGAGAAACATATGGAGCAGAAAGAAGGTGTAGTATTTTTCTTAAAAACTGTTGATCTTTCCAATTGAGAAGGAAATATATATAAATTGAAAGCAGCATTTTGTTGGTTTTCTTTACTGACTGCTACAGAAAGTGTGGGGGATTTTTTTTATTCCCCCCCTTGTTCTGCTTTTTTTTTTTCTTTTTAAAGGTTTGTCAAAACGCAAGGGAGGGGAAGGATTTTTTTTCTTTATTATTTAATCGTGAACAAAGGGTAGGGATTGATCACTTACTTGCGGTTGTCTTAGTGCTGTGATTGCTTTGTGGGGTGTATTTAATGTGTGCTTATTCAAAGGTTTTCCAGCTACAGTTTTCTGTATTTTAAAAGAAAATTAAGCGCCGCGTTGTGCAGGCAGATGGATTGACGTATTCCAGAGGATGTGGATGTTGTACAGTAATGGCCTAAGAAGCTGTCACTGCTTATTTACTGGTTTAATACCTAAAATGTGTGTGCTAGGCAGTTGTCAAATGCCGAGGAAGATACAAGAGAACAATCTCACGAAGGAATTGCTTTGGCAAGACAGAGGGGTTGAACAATGAATGTACTTGACTCTGTTGTTTGTGGTCTTCAGTGGGTTCCAGCAAAGCTAACCCACATGCACATGTTCTGTCTCATTTTGGAAAAAAAAAAAAAAGTCTTTCTTGTGTTATTCATTTAAGGCCCTTTCCACAAAACTTAAAAGTGGTGAATAAAGAGGCAGCATTCTTATTTGCATTCCTCTTTGCCTGTGTGTGCCTCACTGTGTATCCGCTGGCTTCCCCTCTCGTTGTTGCAGTGCTCAGCTCTGTTCTACTCTTGCAACTCCTGGTAGCAAATAACACGGAGAAGGGAACCTGTCCCAAGGTATGTGTCACCAAGTTGGGCTCCTGAGGTCAGATAGTAAATTTGTGACATTTGTAGAGGCTGGTAAAGCTGGAGTGAAATAAACAAATGCTGATATATAGAATTTAGGAAATCCTCTAGTAATTTCTCATTTCTGGTACACCTGAAAGCTCTCTGAAATAGGTGATTCTGCAAGACTTCAAAATAAAGTACAGGGAAAAAAGGTGGTCTTCATTTTCAGTCATCTATACTTCAAAGAATATGAATTTTGGAAGGCATGATTTAATTTTGATAAATTGAAAGTTTCATTTTGTTAAATTTAAGCTATTAAAAATATTTTCAAGCAATTTTGTTTCTGTACTTAGGACTCTGAATGGGTAGCACTTGATCATAAGAGATCCATCAGCCTTTTTGGGAAGCCAGGTGGACCTTGTTCCTGTCTTGCCCTGAAAGTCCATTTAGCTTCAGTGAGGACAAGTTGAGAAAGGCTTGCTTTAAGGGCATCAAAGAGATACAGCTCCAAGTTGTTTAAAGGCCTTAGGTCTAATGTGTGTGTCCATCACATCATGAAGACATAGTGGTGCTTTATTCCTTTTCTTGAAATAAAGACTATAGGTGTTTTATTCCTTTTCTTGGCTGTAGCTATATGGTAATGGTAAAAGGAGCAGTTTAATTCACTGTGAGGTCTGACATCGAGGTATAGCAGTATTCCTTAAGAGGGTCTGTGTAGGTAGGTCCTTCTGGAGAGCCTGGAAGAATCTGTATTAAAATGACAATGTATAACGTGCCGTGAGTGTCACACGAGCTTGTTTCTGGCACTGTCACTGTGGGCGAGCCCTGTCATTCACCCCTCCCCTTGCTGCGGGATCAGCAGGGACAACTAAAAAGCTCTGGGGACTTCATGGTAGCTACTCTTACATTGTCAACACTTCCTCTTCTAATCCCTGCTCTGAGAATAACCAAATATTCAGACTTAGCAACTGTTTTTCCTGCCTAGTAACTTCATCTCCCACAATGTCTGCCTTCGAGAATGTGTCTGGATTGCCCAGTGAACCACTCTCCGTGTGTGTGTGTGTGGTTTTTTTTTCCCCTTGTGGGTCATTCTTTTTTAAGTTCAAAAAATTGGCCCACCAGCTGCTGTGTTTTAGAATTGCTTAATACTTTTATTTAATTATAAAATTGTTTTTATTCTTTTTTTTTTTTTAAACTTGAAGTGCAAACAAGAGGAATTGAGGCCCTTTTGGTGTCTTGAGATGTGTGCACATTGCACAGGAATGTTGGGTTTATGCTTAATTAAAAGGTCACTGTTGAATGAGGTGACTGCTGAATCCTAGATGCTAACGTAGGATTCACTCTTAATTTGGAGAGTATGGATCATATTGAATGTGCATGTTATAGGGACATAATACATACCTTGTGACTGTCCCTTAAGAAGCATAATTCAGCTGATAAAGGATCTCTTGGACATGGTGTTGTTTAAATGGGAGGAAGGATGCAGAAGCTGTTGAACTGGAATTGTTGAGATGGCTTTTGAATATTACAGATAATCCTTTGTCCTTTACACTGGTTGTCTCTGCCTCAGTTTGCCAATCTATGAAATAGGAGAAACAAAGCTTACTAATACTTAGCCTGAGACAGAAGGTCATATTCTCCATATGTTGGAAAATGTACTGTCTTGAGGTGGAAAGGACTTTGGGGAGGAGTGGGGTTAAAGTAAATATGATAAAATGAAAGAACTGGGTTTGTGTGTTGTTTGTTCTTTTTTTTTAAAATACTCCCTTCCCCTGAAGGTCTCTCTCTTTCCCCCCCCCCCCCCCCCTTTTGACTTCCTAACAAAATTGTATGTAAAAACATAAGTTGCTGATTGATTATGCCAGCTGACAGTTTGTCAGGATGGGAACTGTGTATTTGGACTTCTCTTTCTTTTCTCTCCTACCAGATGCTGATTATATTCAATAATTATGTATATGAAAGAATTTTCATTATGGCATTGTGGTTTCATGTTCTCAGAAGCGTTTGGAACAGGATAGCTGGGAGAAGCCAGATTGCATGACACATTTTAGGCTTTGTTTCTCCCTGACCACATGCACATTTTGGTGTTTTTTTTTTTCTTTTTGCTTAAAGTTTGAGCAAAAATTGTATTGATTTGAGCAATCTCATGGAGAATCCCACTCCAAGTCAGTAGGGCTTTAACCTATTGAGTATTTTGAATTTTTAAAATGGAGTTTTACTGAAGAACGATTTTTTTCTTTCTTTTGTTTCTGTGCTATCATAGTTTATATCTTCTGCAGCACTCTATGGTCTGACCAAAAATTACAAGAAAATTAATATGTAAGACTTGGGCTGTACCTGTATTCATCACCAAGGACTCGGCTTATTGCACTTACAATCCTGTAAGAGACTGCCCTCACAAAATACTTGTCCTTGAGATTGGTTTTGGGGTTTAAACAGATCATACAATTTCTAAGAGCTGTTTTGGAGCACATTACTGATCTTGCTGTGTTGGCCAACCTATTGTAATTTTTAGACATTAAACTCCCATTTTTATAACAATATAATATGTTTATTTTTAAAGGTGGTGAACTCTGAACTAATTCAGCTTTTATAGAGCTGTCTGTAACCAAATCTCAGCAACAGGGCTGTGAATTTTACCTCAATAATGTGTGAACTTCAAAGTCTATCTGGAAATGTGTGATGCTATGATTATTTGTTGTTTTTTCTCCTAACAAGAAACAAACAGAAATGCAAAAGAAAAAGCATCCTAATAGCACAGCACACTGAGAAACAGAATAGTGAATAGTTCTAACAGTATCAAATTTCATTTGCTGCTCGTATTTAGTATTTTCCAATCTTCTGACTTTTCTGGATTCAAAGTGCAAAAGAAAAATGTGTTCTAAGCATACAGGGTGGGCAGTACTGCTGGGATAGGTTTGTTGGAAACCTAATGCTTCATTTTTTGGTAAAAGTTCAAGCTACATAGCGTGAATATCATAAGGCAACTTTTTGCATGTATCACGTTTGAAAGTATTTACAGATATTCTGTATTGATTTATTTTTTGTATGCTGTTCTGCAGTTAGAGTGGTTGGAGTCTGTATTACGTTACGGGTTATGTTGGTTTTTTTTCCAATCAGTATGCAAAATATTGGTTGCATTGGTGTGTGAATTGAGGGGAACTAGATGAATTGTTTGCTGTCAAAAACCACATGCAAAGTACTTAGAGTTTTGATTTCTGCTTTAGTGGTTCTGTTATCATTGTTATTTACAGCAAGAGTGGCTTTTTATCTCTGAGTTTGTGCTCTTTAGCCTACTTTACAGTTGAGTTCTTGGTTTTGTGGCTTTTATCAGCAAAGTTCAGCCTAACTTCTAGAGTTCTTAATTTTGCTGTTTGTAAGTCCCATTACGAGCTAGATCTTTAAGCTAGATAAGTAGAAAAAGTGCTTGAGAATTACTGTAGGGTAAAACTCCTCCACTTGACCATGACATGAACTGGATGCAGACTGAACTTTCAAGAAAACTACCTAAGGACAGGTCTGACTTTAGGACTCTCGAGGGGTCTGAAATTTGTGAAAGAGCTATTTCTCTCAGAATTCTATACATGTCTAATATCTTACTGAATCAGGACATAATTATGACATTTAAAGAATTTAATTAAAATAATTAATTTAACTTCTAATACAAGAGACTTTTTGAATGTTACTTACTTTCAGGAATGCTTTTGTTTCATATTGCCTACACAAAATATGTACTAATGAAAAAAACCCCAACCATGAGCCTTGGATTTCCCAGCTGAAGGTTGATGAATGAAGGTTTAGAAAGTAAGAATTGGTGCTTTTTAAATTTACGAAGCATGAAAACTCTTGTGTTTTCATATGCTTGAAAGCAGTGGAAACCTCTTCTTGAAGGTGAAAGCTCATGTTTTCTCCTAGTGTCATGCTCTCAAGATCTTGCACTGTTTAAAAAACATCAAATACTGTCAGCCATATGATAGAGTTGAGAAATGGCAATTCTGTTTTCTCCCATCGATAGCCTTGGGAAAGTCAGTAGTGATGAAAGATTTTTGCATCCAAAAGAAAGTAGAAGCTGTATCTGATGTACTTGATTCAGTCACTACTTCCCTCCACGCCCTCGTACGCTGTGCAGGATCCTTCCTAATGGCAGATTAACTTTTGAAGGACAGTGTTTCACTGTACATCTCTCCTAATTGCGTCAAACTCTTGATGATAATATTGTTTCAAGAACTAAAGCTATCAATTCATTATTTGTGTTGTTTAATAAAGAACTAATGGTGCTTTCTAGTTTAAGCAGTGATGTGACCATAAACACCTTTCAGAAGGCTTTGGTTTCTGCTTGACGCTTTTCTGAAGAGTAGAGGAGACTTTCTGTATCTAGTGTATAGTGAATTATGTCCACCAAAACACAGATGACTCTAGAAAGGACATAAGATTTCTTGAAAACACACTGCAATGATCAAGGTGCCCATGTATAGCTGGGGCCTATGGGTTGGGGTGGTGCAGGCTATACTGTGACATAATGTATTTCCCTGGGCTTGGAAAACAAAAGACTGCACAGAAAACAAGCAACAGGATGATTTATCTTACTGATAAGCATGAAATTAGTGGCAGCAAGAAGAGGAAATTTGTTGTCTGTTCTCTACTATTTTGCTGCATGCCTGTTTCTTTTGATAGCAAGGAATTCTCCCCTGCTTGAAGATTTTAGTTTCGTTTTATAGCTTGCTATGCTCTGTGGGCATCAGGACCATAGTCTGTCGGTGATGTAGCATCACTTTCCCGAGAGTGGGGGTACGGTTTATAGGCACAGTAAACACCTTCTGATGGTTCATTCTAATTAATAAGTGTATAAACCCCCCCGTGTGCTGTAGAAGGTGATTTTACTTGATCTTTTGTGATTAGTGGTGAGAAATGTAGCTTTATATATACAAACCCATTTTATAAATTGCAGGCGATATTTAATTAGCATTATGCACCCATGGCCACCTCATCTACACTTCTTCTGCTAATCCGTCTCCCTGGGACTCCACCACTCCAAACAGCTCAGTGTCTTCAGCCAGCATTTACAGATTAATAAATCTGCCAGGGAAGCATTCCCTCCTTATCTGTTTGTCTGTGGAAATACCCCCAAATGTTAACTCAGACCACAAGCCTGAGATGAGCAGTTTTTATGTCTCAGCTGCCGGCAGCTCTTCCTGGAGCTAAAAGTGCCATGATTTCTGAAACCTGATGCTCTGTCTTCCAGTACTAGAAACAGGAGTTTAATTCCCCCAGCAAGGGGAGGGACCCAACTTTCCAACAGAAAAAAGTCAGCTAGACTGTTTCTCTTGTTATTTTATAGTCACCAGCTTGGGAAGGCTGGAGATTGGGTGTGGAAGTACTCAGTTACCTTGTAGGGAAGTTCCTGGGATGCTTGCTCAGGGGTCCTTGTTTTAACTGGGACCTGGATCAGTCTCTGGGGAGGAGATCCAGGAAACTGGGTTTCTGTCTTACCTAGTTGTCAGTTTGCTACCCACTCAGAGAGGCAGCATGTTGCTTAGCATCTATGTTGCATTTCACAGGTGTCTCATTTAAACAGTTTCCCTTTTCAGTGCCTCCCTTTTTAACTCACATCTGTTTTTTGGGCAGGGTCAGTCTTTCTCACTCTCTTGTTTGTACAGTACCTAGCACAAAAGGACTCTGTTCTTTGGTGGTGCCTTTGGGCACTGCTCTTAGACAAATAAAAGAGTATAAAGTTTGCATCAAACTTTTTTGCAACCCCTCTTGCACAACAAACTGCCTGTGCCAATCTGTATAATGCAGTGATGTCTCAGTTGCTGGATGGTACTGTGTGAAGGATTCATTATGATTTTGTGATCTGTAACTCTAATTTAATGTTGCCAGCCACTCTGGATTGCAGACTTCACATAGTTATAAACCCCGTCTCCAAACTCCCACTTTGTGAACAAATGTGGTTCCCACAAAGGCAACAGTAGCAGTCTCGTTACATAGGTTATAATTTCTTAAATTGTTGTTGCCCTGGAATTAGAGGAAAAAACCCTCCATTTTTAAATTTTTTATTTCTTTCAAATTGCTTCCCTGAGCAGTAAGCAAGGTCCTATTTAGAATACATGTCTCCTGATAGAAGGTCAGATTCCCTAGAAATAAGGTAAAATGTGTCTGTGTGGATGTGCCTTTGTCTCCTAAGGAGATGGTGAATTGAACTTTTTTTTTTCTCTGAGACCCAGAATCTCAAGGAAATAAGTCTTGAATCAGTAAGGCTTAGGCTAATGCTGGGGTGGAACAAGACAGAGTTATGCTCTTCCTAACTGAAGATAGAAGTTGACCCTGTTTAGCTCAAGGCCTAAGGGTTTATGAACCTGTCCCAAGGTTTGGGCTTTGTTAGAGGTTCTTCTACATGCTATGAGTGGGTGTGTAGTCCTGCAGCTGTATTGCAAGCTGTTGGTTTCATGCTGTGCTAGATGCATGTCCATGTCAAAGTTAGTCAGAGGGAATAGTTTGTGGGTAGATAAAGAAAAATGGTAGAGAAGGAGGTATGTGGACACATCTCTCCCTTCCCTTCTCTACTGGTTATTTATTATTTTCCCTTGGAGTGTTTGCTGGATCTTACTTCAGTTATGCAGGAAGTTACACAAAACTGCAAATGAAGCCAAGTTATGTATTGTGTCTGCCTCAACCGTCCTTTTCTTTCCCCCCTTCATACTTCATGTTTGCTGGCTGTTTAATATATGTAAAATTGAGCTAAGATTTAAAAATTAACTGCTGGAGCTTGATTAAACAAAACTGAGCTGGTAAAAGATGGTATGGAGAGCCAGGTATCTCACCGTGTTTATCTGGTTGAAGTCCTAAGAGCTTGCCAGCCTCCCCGAGGGGACAGCCTGAGGTGTGGTGCTTGTTGTATTTTACAGGTAGGGAAAGTGAGACATAAAGTGATTGAGTCGATTTAAATCTTGAAAGGAGGAGATGTGGACAGACCTAAATATTAAAGCCAATGAGCTGAATATAGGCTTCCATTTATCACGTAGAGATTTACAATTGTCAAAGGTAGGACCACTTTCTTGATGGCCAGATAGTGTGTGCCCATGCCCTACCTGGTAGTGTTGCTTTTTTCAGCTGGTGAGGGACAGGGCAGGGGACTGGGGAAGCCTGAAGCCACCGAACAGCTGGAGTCTGTTAGTGCTAAGAAGTTGTCTGAGTACTTGCATGTTTGAAGTATGCAGTGCCTCTGGGACATGTGTGAGGCAATGCTGTTTACTTGTATCTACTTGTTTTCCTGGATAAAACTGCATAGTGTAAGTTTGCATCCGAGGCCAACTCTGTTATTCCTGGGTAGCCTCCAAAAGTATCTTAGGGCATTTAGAGTCTCCTCTTCCTTGTCCATGATTTCCTTGGTGGAACACTGCTGACTAGACCTGTGCTGTGACTTAGTTTCTGATCTGTGCTGAACAGGGCTGCTGGGGCTGGTCAGTAGGCACTAGAAAGGTGTTTTACTGTATTCAGTTATATTCTCAACCAGAAAAAATGTATCCGGGTATTGTATTTGATAATAGGTAGCATCAGCTTGATGTTTCTGCATGGCATTGTTACCTCAAGGGATAAGAGTATAAAACAGCGTTACAGGTCTTAAGAAGACCCTGCCACGTCCCTTTCCAGTAGTTGGAAGCGCTAACTATTACCTTAATCAGTGAACATGCAACTTGGAGTTCACTAAAAATAATTTGATTTAACTGGAGTAAACAAAGATTACTGGAATTATTGGGTGATGGGATATTTTCTCACAAACTACTTTTTTAGCAGATCTGATTTGCTCAAGTCCCACGATACTTGCAATGCTTTTTCTTGCCTCTCCTTTCGTCCTTTCTGTCTCTACAAAGCCGCCTCAAGAGTAGTCCTCTTGACACACAGGCTGCAAATGCCACCGTGAGCACCTGGAGTAATCCTCAGCTTCATCTTCTGTAGAGCTGTGGCTTTCTCCGGGAGAAGAGCTTTCATGTGTTTAACACGGATGGCATTGTGCTCCCTCCCAGAAGTACCTGGCTAGGGCACTCCATCTTCTTGTGGGAGTAAGTCTCCTTCCTGTTGGAGGTGTTATTGCCAAGGATTTAGCAAGTGTCTGGTGTAATTCAAACTCTGTCTCTGTGTTTTCCCTTCAGATAGGATTTATGATTAGAAGTCACAACTTTCGTTAAGCAGATTCTTTTTTTTTTTTCCTTTGAATTGTGTTAGCTCCTTCAATGACTGATTTCAGAGCAGTGTTCCTGCCTGTTGGCTGTCCCTTTTTATCAATATATATTATATTGATATTATTGTAAGGAACAGTTTCTGCTGCCTTCACCTGAGAAACCTCATTGCTGTCTTTTCCTTGGTAGACAAAACCGGTTTGAAAGTACCACAATTCCTTGAATTGGATTTCTAGTGTGATCCCCTTAGGTTCAGCAATCAGAGCGTTCCAGGAAGCAATGGTTTTTGGAGACTAAATCTCAGATAGGAGTATGAGATAGATCTGAAAGTCTTAAAACCCAACAAAATAAAAAACCCCAAACAAGAATCCCATCAGAACAGTGATGGTACAGAACTGACTGATGGGTGTATTTTTATTATTGGGTTGGGAGAGCAGAAAAATCCCACCTTTTATTTTTCCTACTTTGTTGTTTCCTGTAAGGTTATAACTGACCCTCTCCTGGTCTGTTGGCATCTGGTTTCCCAAACGGGTGGGTGCTCCAGTTCCCTCCCCTCTACCTCCCCTTCTAAGCTGTGAGTGTTGATTTGGGCAGTTTATTACCGACTGAGATCCAGCAATTGTTTGAATTGAAATGGTTATTGTAAGTGGGTTGTTGTGAGGTTCTTTTTTTTTTTTTTTTTTTATCTCAATGTCGGGACAGGCTATGCAGTGTGTTTCATAAAGTCAACAGCTGAATCTTTTAAATTACACCCTCTTGTCCCTCGCTCGCTCTTTCTCCCTCCTACTTTGGCTTCAGAGTCTGCTGGAGGGGTGGAAAACAAGTTTGGCACCCACATGCTAGAGAGCACTGATTAGTTCCTAAAAGAAGCAGCAAGTTGATTGCTTGCAGAGATGATGTAAGCCGTTGCTCTGGGGTACATCAGGTTGGATTTCTCATGCTTTATCTTATAAAGCCTAAATTAACAGCTGGTTTGGTTTGAGTTCTCCGGGATCTGACTAAAGGATTACAGTCCGTTCTCAAGTGAGTCAATCTAGTTTAATTTATTTCAGGTCTATCAAAAAAGATCAATCAAAGCTCTTTTGAAAGTAAAGCTGTAATCGGCCTGTGTACTTAGATGTCACTGTTGTTGTATTTACTTTGCTTCTCTGGTGGAGTAATGTTCAAGCTGCAGCTAAGACTGTATTGCAGTGACACTTTTTTAAAAATACAGTTAGATTTTTTTAGAAGGTTACTTGTGTTTTGAGAACCGTTGCAGCATGTATATACATCTAACCAAGCCTGCTCTTGGGGTTTTTTTTGTGAATCCTTGAACTTGAAACTGTATTTGAACTGGGAAGGATCGTGGTTTAGTGGTTAAAAAATCCAAGTAGGAGTTGAGAATCGAGATTCCTCTGCTGATTGCTAGACCTAAGACATGACCTCAAGGCATCTCCTTTAATTGCTGTTTGTCTCAGTTTCCCCATCTGTACAATAGGAACAACTGCATTCAAATGTTCTAGTGATCTAGACACAAAGTAGCTTCTGTTTACATAAAGATTCTGTATAGAAATTAGCATATTCAACTAAGTGCAACTCTGTACACTTTCTGAAATCAGTGGTCTATATTGTTGTCTTAATGTGTGTGGAGCTGGAAATGACAGCATAGCTAATGCTAAACTGAGTTTTTGGCTTGGTAGACTAGCTAATCAGGTTTTAGGGAGCCAGGTTACTGCAGCCTGAGGAAGCAAAGTATTGAACTAGTATAAAACCTCTCTACCAGTTTCTGTTTTTTAAAATCTTTTGGACCCTAAGCGTCCTGGCAGACTTCGTGCCAGATCAGGTATCAGCTGGCCTCCTGCCACTGACATAAAGTCTATACCATGGTTTCTTGTTAATTTGACAAGAACATAATTGAGTGCCCACACCCTCACTGGATAGATGCTGGATGATCTGGTACTGCAGATGTGTGATTAACATCATGGAAATGTGGCCTGATTTTAGCAATTGCACAAGAGTTTGTATGAGTTTATTTTAATTAATTCCAGAACTGATTTTTAAGGTGCTAAATTCTACACATAGTCAAGGTAGAAGCATGGCATAAAAAAAATAGAAAAATATATGAAACATACCAAGGCTTCAGCCAGAGCCTCAGTTCTGCATTTCTTTCATCGCATGGACTGAATGGGAAGTTGTTCATTTAGTAGCATGTAGCTTGGTCTCTCCGAATCCCGCTCAGGTGCTTGCTGAAGCTTTGGGAAGGAGGGGTGGCTCTGTTACAGGCCAGTCCGATGTCATGCAGCATTAGATGTGCTTCACCAGTGGAGAAAAACTCGTGACAGCATACCCACTCGTTCTTGCCATCAATCCCCCTGTACCTCCCACTGACTTCCATGGAAGTTTGAGAGAAGCTAGTGGAAGTGAGATGTTATGAAGCAATACTTTGCAAAACAGAATGAGTGTCTTGTAAATGTCTTCAGCAGGAGAGAGGCTTGCAGGATAAAGCGTTTGTTTAGTGCATTCTCTTTCAAGCAGGAATTATCTTGAACTTATTTTTGTGACTGAGTAAGCCATTTCTTGTTTTTCTGTACCTTTCCCCTGTTTCAGTTTGATTTTTTTTTTTTTTTTTAAAAAAAAGGTCAAATTCCCTATTAAGTTGGTAGGTGCCTGAAGACACTTAGAAATTTAGCTCCCTCATGTTGTTCTTATTTGCATCATTTTTCATGTAACCATGAACTAGAAATATGTGACTATTTTCAGCCACTCTAAGTTGGTCTTTCAAGTATGCTGAACTAGTGGCAGATTTTGTGGGCAACTTTGCAATGGGAATGTCTGAGATGGCCTTGCCTGTTTCTGATTCCTGTGACAAATCTCTGCTGTGACCTGTTTGGGTTCTTGCTTAAGAAAAGCTTCCATATCTATTTTAAATACCAGAAATAAATGGCTTAAATTCCTTTTATGTATCAGCTGGCTGCTTGAATCTTTTTGTTCTAGTCCACTTCCCAGCCACCAAGCAATTCTCCTCAGTCTCCTACCTGAACAAGTGAAATGATTGCCACTCCTCTTGTAGATAAAGAGTATTTTTAAGATCTTCCCTCCACTTCTTTTAAAAGCCAGCCGTTCTTCGGGCAGCTGCTCTTCCATGTAGGGACTTAAAAAGGAGCGGCCGCAGGCAGGCGCTTGCTGACTGAATGTGGGATTCTTAGAGTGGCTTAGTGTAATTTTTTTTTTTTTTTAAATAGTGTTCATCATACTAAGACAGATCAGTCAGGATACCACTTGTATCACTAGATGATAGAATTGAGCGGTGATCAGGCTGAGTCTTCCTGTATGAGTTATGGCTGTCCTTGGAGTATTTTGTACTCCTCTGGAGATGGATGCAGGTGTGTTCTCCCACCTGGGCGTTACTCACTCTTGGGAATACCATTATTAGTCAGAAAATAGTTTCCAGCAGCTGGCTATTTTTCTCTCTCAGATATGGGGAGGTTTATCAGGTGTTTGAGGTGTGAAGACTGTATGTACTCTCTGTTGGCAAATTGAAGACTACAACAGTGGTTATCGATGTGTATTTTCCACTCCGTTTAAAAGCAGACTAAGAATTAGTAACTTCCTATTCCCGTCCTAGCTAGCAATGCCCTCCTGTAATGCCTCTCGGTGAAGTCTCCCCTTTTAAAAGCCAAGTCGCTGGGATTGCCTCTTTTTGATGCTCCCTTGTACTTGAACCTTTTGTAATGCCACCCCCCATCCCTGCTACTCTTACCTGGGTAAAAAAAAAATGAAAAAAAAAACAAACAAGAAAGGAGGTTCAGAGTAAATGCTAATAATTGTGCATGTAATGTAATTGGAAGCATTTCATTGACATGCTTATGTGAGCTGCTTCTTCATCTTAGTGCTTGAATGTACCACTAGACTTGCATTTAGCTTCTTGTGGCTGCTCTTTGATGCAGGTAGGCCATATTATAAATAGGCTTGTTGCTATGGTGAAAATAGGAGTCCTTGTCTGCCGAGTGTAACCTTTCCTACTTTCCTGGACATAGTAATATTTTTTTTTTTCCCCTTCCTCTTTTTGAATATGCCATAGTAGAACAGAATCGTGTTGTCTTTTAGGGGAAGGAATTTCAGTCAGTGAGTTGGATTGGAGAACAGTACTTTTCAAGGTGTCTTCAAGAAGTTGTGGGTGGTTTTTGAGGGGTGAGAGGAGAGGTTGGAAATCCCTTTTGTGATGACTCAGCACTGCTTAGAGATCTGCGGGTTTCTTCCCCCCCCCCCCCCCCCCCCCCCCCGTCTTCAGAGAGAGAGAGATGAAAAAGCTCTCCCCTGCTCTTTCCATTACCTGGCTTCTCTCAGTTATTTTTACAAGGTTAATGCATTGTGCTCAGAGTTTGCATTGTTGTGCCAATAAAACTTTAATAATGATGATAAGATTGACGTGCGCACGGCCAGAAGATGTATCTTCGGGATTTAGTTGAGAAAGGAAGGTGCATGTTTGTCAGTAGCTGCCTGCAAGGTCCAAGGACTGCTGAGGCTCATTTCAAAGGCTTCAGGGAAGGGAGTGCTCTTCAGGG
This sequence comes from Athene noctua, assembly GCF_965140245.1. Taxonomy (NCBI): domain Eukaryota; kingdom Metazoa; phylum Chordata; class Aves; order Strigiformes; family Strigidae; genus Athene; species Athene noctua. The sequence goes on from NC_134041.1 coordinate 57,393,858, forward strand.
CTCATGGCTATAAAAGCTGAAGATGGCTGCTCCTGTCCATTAATCTGTTGAACTCATTGTTCTCCGTATCCCCGTTTTATTTTGTTACTCTGTGTTTTGTGCAAAAGGAACTGGAAGAATCAAGTGTGACTAAGGGCTTTGTGAGGCAGCAAGCTCTTAAGAAGAAGGGAGAAAAAAAGGGTGAGACTCTTCTTTCTGCTGCTCTGCTGTCAAGGACAGCAGTGGCTGCAGCCACCCCCCAGCACACCTTATGTGCATGTACCCCTGGAGCAGGATCTCAGGGAGGGGGGGTGGCTGCCGAAACACCTGGGGCTTGCTGTGTCTTGGCCCCGATGTAGGCTGTGGTGGTCACACTGTCCCCGCCAGCCGCTGTCCCTGCCTTTGCTGGGAGTTGGCTCTGAGGACTTCAGCTCAGCCAGAAACCCACTGCTGTGAAGCCACAGCCCTTGGCTCTTGGCTTTCTGCTGAGGGTTTCCCCTGGAGGTTTGAAATATCCTATTCCCCACACTGTCCACCTTCTCTTTAACTTTCCAGCGATGAATATGTTATTCATTTAAAATGTATTTTTCATAACTTGTGAAGTCTTGAAAGAAGGAAAACTGACTGTACTTAATTCAAGTTCAGTTCTTTCCTCCCTGTGACCCGTTAGTATTTTTAAATGAAGATGATTAATCTTATTTAAAATAAATAAACTATGTCATCCTTGAGCTGTTCTAGGGAAGTTTAGTTGTAGTTGAAAATAAAACCAAGGGGCAGGGTGTAGGAAATCCCATGAACCTAATTTTAGGGGATCTAATTTAGAGAAGTTTGTATTTCTCTCCTCTGAATTGCTTCTTAGGAGCATTTGCTTACACGTTTGCCTTGTGCATAAGGGGTTTAATTCCTTCTTCTTTGTGTTGACCTGAAAAAGCACCAAGTCACTACAAGTGTAGGGTGGTATCAGAGGAGCAGGAGGGTTGTGACTAGCTTACGTTTTCTGCTGTTGAATGAAGCAACCTGCAGAAAAATAAACGCCATGTGTGGGAGAAAGGCTTGTCCTTTCACCATGAACTAGTCTCTGGTAATGTGGACTTAGGACTTTTGTCTGCTTTCATTTTTCCTACACCCGTTATTATCAAAGTGTATGGGCAAATATACCTTCGGCAGACTGTTGGTTTCTTCCCTTTTGTTTTCTCAGTCATCCAGGAGTATTTATCCAGAAGAATATTTTTAGAGTGTGACCCCCTCTCTGAATGAGGACCCTGTTGCCCAGCATGGCTCTCTCCATCCCAGGGGTCCAGGTACCACTATGAGGGTACAGGGGAGTTGTGCCCAGGAGACTGGGGGTGCCGTGGGGCATGTCAAGCCCCCCCACCTGCCTCGTGCCCCTGTGGAGCAGCTTTATCCAAAGTGCCTTCTCTCTACCCCAAAATGCTGGGGAGGAAGGGCAGTTACACGGTGGGAAGAGGATGTGGGTTGGGATGGAGGGTGAATGGTGCATGAAAAGGTGTTGTGTTCCCTGCTCCTGCCGGCCAGCATCCTGCTTTTTTGTGCTGGCTGGGCTTCATGCTGGGGCTACACTGCTGTGGGTCATTTCAATAGCTAAAAAAAGGAGTAAACCAAGGGATAACTTGGGTGAATGACCTGCCTGTCCTAGCAAATTTAGTTTAATTTAGAAGTTTAAAAATGGCCCTGTTAGCCGCTAATATTAGCGTTTTGTGTGACCTGACCTGTTACGTTTGTGACCTGAGTGAGGAGGAGAGGGGAAGCAGTGCTGAATGGGGCTGCTGTACTTGAGGCTATTTTTCTCCCAGCCTCAGAAGCAGGACAATATCCCAGAATAGCAAGTAACGGGGAAGTCACACTAGAGCGGGGACAGCCTGCCGTGCCCAGGATGGCTGCGGTGCTGCTTCCTCTGCAGGACATAGACCTGAGGCCCCTGAGGCCCCTCTTGTTTGTCATCACTGATCCCGTGGCTGCTGGGTGTCACTCTCACTGCTGGCATGCTGCCTGCTGTGGTGGGTCCCCAGATGTGCCCGTTGGGACCCTTGCTTCTGCCTGAATCCCCATGGGGCGATGGGGTGGCCTTTGCAGCACTGCAGGGCATCACCCCACCATAGGAGGCAGGCTGGGGGTGGCATGGGGTCATGCACGTGACGGAGAACAATGATGTGGGATCTATTTCCAGCTCAACCACAAACTTCCCGTTTTCATTTTTGGAGAAAATCACTCAAAACTCCCTCTCCCCTGTCCTGCCCATATGCAAAATGGGGTTGAGCATGCTTTCCTCATGAGAATGGTCTTTAAATAGATCTTTGCTTAGAGAGCACTGTGGAGGGCAAGTTGCTGGGTGGGTGCATGACAGTATCAAAGTACAACTGGAGAAGGAAATCGTAGAGGAAGAAATGTTTTTAAAAAATTAAATTAAAGTACTATATAGGTTTTTTTTAAAGTTAAAAAAATCTTCCAAGTCTTCCATGCCTGGCTTTTCATCATGAGATTAAAAATGAGCGTAAGAGGACGACTGGCAATGAAGAGTTACTACAGCTGTCTTTTGAGTATGGAAATGTTGAGAGGATGAGGATGAAGGGCTTTGGCAGGTTGGCTGATCTTCCTGGCCAGGCCTGGCTGCTTTCCCCAGCTAGGTGAAGAAATCCTAAACTTTTCCAGCTTCCAGCAACACAGGTGACATTGATAGTTGAGTTAAATCCATGCCTTGGTCAAAGAGGAAGTTTTTGGTCGACAACTAAATACTCTGCATTTCCAAAATCCCGTCTGCTCACACGTTTCATGTTAATAATTCCAAGTGTGCAAGCACAAGGTTGATCATCAGGTACCCTACTTCTCCCTCCTCCCTGCACACACACTGGATAGGGTTTGGTTGGGGGGGATGACAACTGAGTTCTTTCTTTACCAAATACAGCAGAGCAGACCACATGCTCTATCTTTGGATAAATTTGGTGAGTTTTGATTTCTACATACTGGGGTAGAGTCAAGCATATGAGAGGGACTTTCTTTACATTAGTCACCATATCATTAGCCTTTTTGACTAAAATGCTTGTGATTTCACACTGGGAAGAAGAGAGACTTGGATCCTCTTGAATTGCATTATTAGATTTGATATCAACTACCCGGAGCAAGGGTCCAACAAAATATTTTTCTTTATTCTTAACCTGACTACCAGCCATATGAGTCTCTTCGGTTTGGTGTCACTTGCTTATAGGATAGCTCTTCACTTCTTCGGGGGTATAGTTGTGATGTTGCAGAGAGACAGTATCAGCCACCAGATCACTAAGGAAAGTTTCCAAGACATGTGGCTTTGGCATATTTGCTGCCTGTATATTTATGTGTGTATCTGGATGGCCTGTGTCTGATGGTTCCTGGCCAGGTATATTTGCATCTATTATCACTATTTGTAAATCACTTTGGCATTCATCAGCTGCCTGAATGGTGTTAAAGAAATGTGAGATCCCAGTCAAAATGCAGTCATTGGAGTAAATTAGGCTAGATTTTTGGGGGATGGTTTTATCATTGGCATTGCTTCTGCCAGTAATTTTGACCATTATTGGAAGGGAGGAATTAAAATCATAGCATCAAATCAGAATTGAAACCATTTGACGGCAGCTGTGGGTAACCATGTGATTTGGGGAAATGGGCTTAAAGCTGATGAGGCAGAGTCACAGTGCAAAGAAAGCTTTTTCTTTCAGTTTTTTGCTCCAGAATAACTAACTTACATGTTGCTTTCCAAAGTGTCTGCTGCCAATTGATTTATCCCCTGATAATAGTCTTAAGTTGTTTAGTTTGTCTTTTGTAAATATGTACACAAGTTGTAACAACAAACAAATAGTGTTTCTGCCATGTATGTTAAGACTTGCTGTAATGTCGTGGGGGAGCAGGAATAAAAGGCTTGTGCTGTGTTGCTCTCGTGCTCTGAATGTCTGCCTGGGAAATGATAGTGAAGGGTTTCCCTTTTCATGAGAGGCTATGGGTCAGGTTTGCTGAGAATATTTAGTGAATGTTAGCAAAGTTGATCTTAAGCTGCCAAGGGTATGGTGTGTTTTTTCTTATCTCTTTGTAAGTCCTGCTTTCACTGGGATTTTTGCATGTGAAATGTATGAGAAATCCCACCTAAGCACAACTAAAGTGGAAATGGCCTCATGTCGGTAATAAGGGATGCAAAGAGCAACTGATTTTTTGAGATAGCCATCACTTTCTTTTCCCTTTTTGAAATCTGTAAGTTTCTCAGTACAACATCTCTTTCAGAGGGGAAAACATTTTGCTATATGAAGATACACAATGCCTTTGGTAGCCTTTCTGCTTGTTTCTCAGTGCTGTTGGTAGTGATGACGATGGTGAGTATTGCCCAGTGTTTCACCCACCGCAGGGCTTCTGAACCTGAGCTTGTGTTTGCCCAGGGAGGTTCAGGCGTGGTGGGGCTCTAGATGATAGGATAATGCAACAAAAGAGGGAGACTGAAAAAAGGTGGAATATTAACAGTTTGGTACCAACAAGGTACAGGTTTGTTTAGGATTACTGATCAAGAACAGAACAAAGTTTACCCACTAGGACTTACAGCTGAGTGAAGAGTAATGGTGCAGGGCTCAGTGTGGCTGCAGTAAGGATGATCTGCTAAACAAATAGCATTGGGGATGGGGATTTTAATCCTATCGTGTGGGTGGAAAGTGTAAGAGATTAGAAAATTAGGGATTGTCTGCAGGGTCCCCTTACGTTAATGTTAGTATGCTTAAATGGATCTGTCTATTCATTTTGTTCATGCAACTGGGCACTGCTAATTTATCATGGCTCTGTAGACCAGACAGCACCTAAAATGCTCTCATTTTAACATTGGATATGGGGGCTGAAGCAGAAAGCTGTATTAGGAGAAAGCAGGATTGATGGTTCTTCTGCCAAATGAACTTTATGGCAAGAGTTAGTTGCTGGATGTTTCATGAGAGCCATGATCTGAGCCTCTAGAAAGTTTTAAAACAGAATCTGCTGTTAGACACTTCCTCAAGGTGGGAGTTTTATTTAGGTATTGAAAATATTTTGGGATTAAAAAATGAAAAAAAAGTAATAATACAGGTGTCCTGTGTCTGGTTTTTATTGTGCAAAGTTAGTTGGTAGGGTTCTAGAAAGGAACAAATAACTAGCTCTGACTGGGTTTGCTGATGTGACACCATGGAGGATGGGTCAGTTTTGCACTCATCCATTTTTCAGGGGCTTGAACTTGTCAGTAAAACAGCAAACACTCTGGTCACTCTTCGGAGAGTTCCCTCCTTGCAGCACAGCCTGTCTGTAGTTGGGTGTGCGCCTTACAGAGCAAACAGGGGCAGGAGGTTTAGTACACAGCATTAGCTTTGAAGCAAACCTTTATTTTTCTGCTTCAGGGTTTCACATCAAGTCACACTCCCTCCTCCCATATTTTCTTCCTTGCCATCTCCCTCTCCTCTTCCAGGTTTCTTATCATCAATGTACAGGCTAGCAGCTTCTTTCAGCCTTACAGCTAAAGAGGGCTTTGCTACAGCCAAAAAAAAAAAAAAAAAAAAAAAAAGGAAGAAAACCAAGTCCCAGAACACCCAACCCAAACCCCAGGTCCTGTCCTGATGCTTGCCTCCGTGTAACTGAGGCATCTCAGTGGCCAGGAGATAGCTGCCATTTCCAACCATTCAGCAGTCTTAAGTCTATGGAGGGGCCATGTGTGCGGCTGCATCTAAAATTTTTATCACCACCACTGCAGGTGAAAGGCTTTCATTTGGCTGTGCTGGTCCAGCAAAGTCTATTTTATTTATGTGCTTCCAAGCCCTTAAAACTTCTTTTAGGGTACATCAGTAGGGAGTTAATAGAAACTTTGAAATAGGAAAAATGCCTGTGGGTTAAGCAAAAACCTAGTTGACCAACTTGAGCATAAAGCTGGTACTTAGTTGGTAGGTCATTTGCTGCGGGGGAGAGGGGAAGGTGGACTGCTGGACCACAGATAGCATTTCCCAGAGGGAAAGAAATTGTAAACACAATTAGCTCTTAATTTGGGAAGCAGCGTATGTTTTATTTTCTTGTGTTTGTATATTCTTGTAGAAAACGCTTCTAAGTCTTACTGCAGTTGGTTGTTGTTTTAATATTAGCTCAACACATTTCTTTGTACATACGAACTAGAGTAGCATATATATGGGCTGCTATAAAAATAATCACGTTTGGGAAGAATGAAAATATTCAAGGGTTTATTCTCTGTAATTTGCTTTAAAAAGCCCAGCAAAGAAAACGTGCCTTCATAGAGAAGTTTAAAATTTCTTTCATTCAAGTTCTTCTCAAGAGAAGCAGGGTGAGTTTGGTTTTTTGGGGTTGTGTGGTTTTTTGTTTTTTTTTTTTTTTTTTTTTTTTTTTTTGTTTTTTTTTTTTTTTTTTTTAAACAAAATGTACTTTCTTAAAGACTAAAATGTCTTAAGCACCAGCATACTGCTCTACCTTGTTTCTGCTAAGTGGGATTATAAGGGATTTAATTCTGTGAGAACTTCTCTGTGTTGCAGGAGGTGACTTTTTACACTGTGTTAGAGTGAGCGGTATGTGACACTCTCCTCTGGTTCCCATCACATCCCTCCGCTTTCCTACCGGGGTATTCCCTCAGTGCCAGTACCTAAGCGTCAGGGGCATCTTGGATCAGGTGGGACAGAGGAGCAAAAAGGTGGGTCAGGAATAAAAAAAACGACTTGAAGACCAGGTAGTTAGGAGCAAATTGTATAGATTTCTCTTTGCAGGTGTGATAGTTTTGAAACCCACTTGCTGTGTAGGTTTTCCTGTCATAATATATGCAGTCAATAAATGCTAGTGACTCGGCCAGCACCACTCGGGGAACTGATCTAGCCATGCCTTGGAGCACCCGTGTGACTTGAAATACAATGCAACCTGCAGGGCTGCTTCAGTTTAAAAGTTGTTTGCATGGATTGGATTGGATTGTTAGCTCCTGTCTGAACATAAATGTTGTCTTTACTTTTTAGGAAAGTACTGTCCCTGCCTTCTTTTTCTTCCCAGTTTCATCAGTCTCTTTCTTGCTTTTCCCAAGCTAAGTGATTTTTCTGGCATGGTGAATGCACTGCACATAGTAAGAATGGTGACTTGAAATGGAGTATAAATAGAGGGAGAGTAGCTGTTCTGATTGCCATGGAGCACAGAGAGCAAACAAGTCTTGGGGAATTTTGGACAGACAGCTAGAGTCTTACATATTTACTTATTTTTAATTTTTTTTAGAGGACTTGGAAATTCTTGGTGATATTAAGGAGATTTAGGTGTAGAATTTGAAACTTGGGACTGTCCCTTTGTAAGCTACTGTTGCTGCTCTCCATTTATCACAAGGAGAAACTATTCTGTCAGGATGCCTAATTCTTGAACGGCATCTCCGCAGGTAGGAGGCGTGTAAGATTTGTTTCAGTATCTCATTTTCTTTCTTCCCATCCCAGTGTTGGCAGTTGCTTCTTTTCATAGTCATTTTATATAGTTTTTTGGCTGATACACAGATAATTTTGTCGTCTTTTTCTTCTTTTTTTTTTTTTTCCTTCCCTCCCCAGCTCCCTTTGCATCCCTTGTAGCTCTAGAGAACTGGCTTGTTTATTGCTGGTAGCGTGGTTCATGCCAAGAAATCCTGACTCCTGGTGCATTATCGCGGGGCTGTGACGCAGGGCAGGATCACGTTCCAGATCTAGGTCTTGTTTATTTTGGATCCTTCTCATGCTGTGGAGCAGCAGCTAGTACTTGACTTCTCATACTGCTCCATCAGCTCCATCTTCTCTGGCCCAGGATCCTGCCACCTCCTTGCGTGTGCCTGCTCGGTCTGCACGTCTTGTGCTCCAAACCCCCTGGGAGAGGAGGGCTGCAAGGGATCTGGGGGATTCCTCGTCATGAAAAAGCTTTACCGAGAGGCTGGCTGTTCATTTTGTATTAGAAACTGTGACTGGAGGGTTATTTTTTGTTGTGGTTTTTGGTGATTTTGGGTTGGGTTTTTTGTTTGTTTGTTTCTTTGTTTTTTCATCCCCTTCCTGTAGTTGTTTGAATTGTCTTTTTACGGAAGGAGGTATAGGGGATGTTATATGGGGTTTGCAGATTCAGAGCTCCCCTGCATCCATAACTTGCAATCCTGGTCCAAGCTCATTTATCATTTTACAATTCAGTGTTGAGATTTTTCTTTTTCCTTTTTTTTTTTTTCCTCTCCCCACCTATTTTTTTTTGTCTGCATATTGCTTGCCCTGTGCAACAGATGTGAGGATCTGATCCCACTTCCATTGAAGTCAATAGCCAAATTCCTATCGACTTCGCTGACAGCGAGAGTGAGCCTCTGTCTAGGGAGTGAGGATTAGAGCTAAGTAGGAGTAAGTAAAGTACAATAAAATCAGAATATCCTACTTACTGCTTAATGCCATGAATTCTGTTTTGAAGAATTTCTGTTTTGAATCCCATGGCTTCTTATGCTGGTGAATGCCAAGACCTGAATTCACGGGGGTGGGGAAGAGGAGGAGCTGACAAGCATAAGAGGGTTTTGGTTTCTAGAGTTAGGAGGGACATTGGTAGAAAGGAATGAAAAACAGTCTGTGATTCCTTCATGACCCTGCAGTAAAAGGACTTCAGCTGATGGATGAGGGGCTTGGTTTGGCAGACAGGCTGCACTGGATCCACTTTTGACCATGTCAACCAAGTGTCACTGTCTAAATCTGGAATGCTGTTGTGTATTGTGGGAATATAAATAAACCCAAAAAAGGCTCAGGAAGGGGAAAATGGTTGGACAGAATCTTAAAATAAAAAAATTATATATAAAAAAAAAAAATCGCCCCCTTCCTGCCCCATCTAAACACATGGATAAAATATAAATACAAAAAACCAAAAGAACCAAAACCCCGAACCGAAAAAAACCCTGAACAAACAGGCTCAGGGAGAGAGAAAAGTGATAACTTTCTAGATGTTTTCCTCCAGGACCAGCCTTCCCAAAGGCATCCAGATCTGCTCCAGGGAGGCAGTAGTGAAACGTGGTGGAAGCCCCTTGTCCCCATTGTCCCCATGCAGCCCCCTCTTCAGCAGCCCCTGTGCCCGCTCCGGGATGTGGGAACTGCCTGTCACTGGGGCCATGCCATGGCCGTGGGCTTCTCCTCCTGCCTGGGGTGTGGTGACACGTGAAGGGGTGCGTGGACTTGGACCCCTGCAGATATCAGCATGGCCTTTAGCACCGCCGCCTCTTGGGGCCCCATAAGGAAGAATAGGCTGTTATCCTGGCAGGGCAATATTATCCGCGTTTTACAAGCAGGAAGGCTGAGGCGAAGGGTTTATTTTTGTGTGACTCATTCAGGATGGCCCAGGAGCCTGTGGCGGACGTGGAAATTCAGTGTGTCACAGAGCCCTGCTCCTGTGTTGTCTCTCCCCGTCCTGCAAAGATTGTGGGTTTGCACAGCGTAGCGGCTTGGGGATGCTTTTCTCGTTAGCAGTGTGCTGCTGGCACGCGTCTGCTGTCTCTCTGGGCAGCATGCAAGGTGTGGCTTTGCGTCAGAAGGGGTGATGGGGGGCTGCTGATTTTAGGGAACAATCTGGTACTGCTAGAAAATGCAGCGACAGAGAAACAAGCCCCATTTCTGGGGTCGTGAAGCCAGGTAGACGCAGAATGTGGATTTTGCTGCGCCACTTCCACATGTCACTGCTCCGCTAGGATGCTTTCTTCGCTGGCTTTTCCTTTCTTTTTCCCTTCACTCTCTCTTTTGGCCAGGATTTTAACATATATCACAGGCTGGTAGGCTAAGAGCCTGGGACTTCCCCTCACCACACTCAAAGTCTTTGATCTTTTGCTTTGGAGGTAACATCAAAAGAATGGCTGAGAAAGACAGCCAGTGCTGTGAAGTTCAACGTTCAAGTTAATAGCTTGACTGAAGGTTGTGCTGCATTGCTGGAGCTGGAGTAAACAGAGGCGAGTGCACGCATTTCCCTGGAAATGGACCCCAGTGCTGCAGAAGGGCTTCATTTGCATTCACAATTAATCTAGGTCCTACCAAAGGGCAGGCTTGTAGTTTTATTTTGTTACTTTTTTTTTTTTTTAATTAATTTCTCCTGCATGGGAGAAAGAAGCGGGACAGTTGGTTCAGGGAGCTGCTTTACTCGGTGGTCCCAACGGCCGGTGGTGGCCATGTATGCACCCTTGCAGCCCTGTCCTGCAGATTGCCTGCACTTTGTAATTCCTGGGTTTTCTCCATTTTCAAAATGATTAAGCTAAAGTCTGTTACCAAACAATTATTTTCCCCCTTCTTTTAGTAATAGTAAATAAATCTCTAACCACTCCCTGCCCAAGCATACAGTGGATAGTATGGGCTTCCACATGCCAGCTTTTTTTTTTTTTTTAAATTCCCTTCCCACTTCTGTTTGAAATGCTCCTGATGTGTGTGGGCAAATGGCTGCTCCATCCATTTTTCCATTGCTGTCTTCTGCTGTTTTAGTGGCCTCTATTCTGTGTGTGTGTGTGTGTGGTTGCTTTGATTTTTATTTATTTTTTTTTAAATGTACTGTAAATAAGGTTGGGAATTTTGTATGATTTTTCAAGATATTCCACAGACAGGCCCTTTTGTGCGTGGTTTATGGTGTGAGGTGCAAGGTACTAGGCAGCACAGGATACTCAAAGTTGTTAATGATTTGGCTTTGGTAGTAATAATATTGGAGTATTGGAGTTTCTGAGTGGCAAAACGTGAAGACTCCAGCAACTTCATCAAGGTTCTGGATGCTTGTGGATGAGCTGGCCTGATATATGTGTATGTGTGTGTGTATATATATATATGGCCTTAAGGATATGTATGGTCTGGTATATATATCCTTATGTTTACAAGTTTAAAGCATCATTATGAGGGACTTAACAGTATATGGGTTGTCTGCAGTGTGGTTTGATATGTATGTATGTGGAGTGATTGATGTGAGTGTTAAACTGTATAGTGAAGTAAGACTGAAGAACTCCCCATTGTTTTCAGACACATCTGTATGAGAGAGGCACCAAGGACACTGCTAGTCCCTGCATAGAGGTGTGTTCTTAATCCTGAAATAAAAATAGGAGATTCAGATGAGGAGAGAAGTTAATGGCCTTAATAAACTGAGAGGGGACATTTAAATTTGGATGGTGAAAGCACTTCGTGCGATACAATTTTGACTTCTATAAACCAACTTATAAAATAAGAAAGTATTAGTCACTATATTTTTGCAAATTTTTCATCTTTTGAGTGGTGCTTTTGTGTGAGTCTTATATCACTCACCAGTGCAAGGGATGGGATTCACAAAGGAGCAGAACCAGTCAGGCACCCAAGTCCTTATGGCTTCTTGGAAAAATCCTGACCTGAATCCTTTGCCCTGTTGAGTGAATTAACTGTTCTGAAGTGTGTGGGAGTTCAGGACATTCATGCCCTCTCGAGGAAATGTGGAATGCTCTGGCGAGTAATGACCCCACTGCGTGAGACCACAGGGCTTTTTCTACAGGGACAGTGAGGCGTGATAATTTTTGAGCCAATTATCATTCAGAAGCGATGGCAAAACATCCAGCTCCACAGAATGACAACCTGAAGTACGTCTTGCAGGAGCTGCCTATCTTTTCCTGGACTGATGGAAGAGGTGGTGGAAGACTGCATTGAGGTCCTGCATTTTTCCCTTGCTATTCTCCTCCTGCTCGGTGGATAGTTAGTTATTTATTTTTTTAACAGAACGCAACTAACTGTACTCATTAAACCCATACACGGTCAAAGGAATTTTTCTACAATACTTCGGCTACCCTGATAGCTGTCACTGTAAATCTTCCCCCGGGAGGGATTACCTGGGGAGCAGGGAGGGCAGGGCAGTTTGAAGTCCCACTGCCCTTCAGGTAACATCCTAGAAACAATATGTTGCAAATCCCAGTGGTGCTTGGGGGGGGGGGGGGGGGGGGGGGGGGGGGCAGGAGGAAAAGAGTAATAATTTTCAGTAGATTAGCAGCTATTGTATCACTGCACGTTGCTTAATAAGCCTGATGTTACATGTAAGAGGTAAGCTCCTTAGTGAGAGTAGGGTGCACTGTAATGACCTTTTGTGTGCAGGTCTGTTGAGATGAAAGGTCCCTCCTGAGGTTATCAGTTTAGCTCTGCAGCATGCAGAAACACTGACTTCAACTTACTGTCCTGTGCAGATGCTCTTCAGTCTATTAATGCTCTCAAAAATCTGTTTAGGAACCTGTTTTTTCTTTCTCTTGATTCCACCTAGGACAAATTTGACTTGGAAATAGAACAGAAATGCTGTGTCGTGATTTTTAAAATAAATAAATAAGCTATTGCTATGAAAGGGAGCTCATTGATCCTTACTTGCTTCATTTATAATCACCCTTGTATGCAGTCACCCTACCTCATCTTTAAAGAACAAAAACGCCTCTCAAAACCCCACCAGACAGCTAACATGGCTTCTTGTGTCCCTCCCCGCCCCAGTCTTTTCAACCTCAAGAACTTATAAAATATAAGTGTCCACAATAAGATTATAAAACGTTGTAAGATTGGAGTCTTTGCTTTCCCGGCTGTTCAGTAAATAGTCGGTGTCTCTTGGATGTGCCCTCAGGCTCTGAAACCTGAGGCCTGCCCACATCTTGAGTTCTACTTTCCTCCTTGCAAAGTGCCTCTGGCTAGTGGAGCTGTCGATGCAGCCCCTTCCACTCCCCCCCGCCCTGCGAAGAAAAAGCCTCTTTTTTTTTTTTTTTTTTTTTTTTTTAAAGACAGCTGTATAGCTGTAACAAATCCCGAATAGCTAGTGGTTTTTTTTCTTAGCAGTTGCAGGTAAGGCTAAACCCTAAAATATTCATTTGACACCTGTGGGTCCAGGGCACTTAGCGCAGGCGTGTGAAAGCTCCGGTGCCGCCGGTTTGTCTGTGGCTCTCCCGGAGGGGCCATGGGGGCCGGCGTGTGTCCCCATCCTCTCGCCAAGCCTCTGCAAGGGACCACCCTGACCCCGGGGTCCGTGCCGCTGCCCCTGAGCCCGGGTTGGGCCCTTGGCTTTCAGAGAGCATCCCATAGGTGAGTGCCTTTCGCAGGCTGGCGCCTGGGTGGTCCAGGGCTGGGCTGTCATCTCCCGGAGCCTTTCCCCGAGGATTCCTGCCTGCTGCTCCTGCACGGGCTTGTCGAACCCCCGGCCCTCACCCTCCTGCGAAGGCGAAGTGCGAGCTGGTGCCTAACTCCCAGGATTTAGTAGTGAAGAGGCTGCCCCGGGCTGGCTTCGGGAGGGTGAAGCGCTGCGCGCCCCCGTTTTGCCTTTTCCCGGGGAGCGCAGTGCTTCGCAGGCGCCTCTCGGCCGAGGGGGGCTGCCGCGGTCCCGCCGCCCCTCCCGGGGAGCCCCGGTCCCCGCACCCTCCCTCACCAGGGCTGGGCCCGGGCCCGGGGGGAGCTCCCACCGGGAGCAAGGCATTTGCTAATTGTATCGGAGTGGGGGGCTTGAAGCTATTTCGCCATTTAACTCTGTGTGAACCCCATTTGCCATCCTCGGAGGAGATTTCGCTCCGGTTACAGAGCCAAATACACCTTTCTACTCTGCTTTCTGGCTCTGAAGTGGAAGTTGTTTTTCTAGTGCCTGCTAAGTTCCTGTAAAATATTTTTTTTTTTTGCATATTCATATGGAGAGAGAGGGGACATAACATACATGAACAGGCTTAAAAAACACTCAGTGTTCCCAAACCATAGTCCTTTAAATAAATAAATATAAAAGCTGCCTTGCGGGCCAGCCAGTTCAAAATGCCTGCACTATATTTAGCAACAACAGCAACATTTTTGGCTATTTACAGATTTATACGCTCAGGGCTGCTCTGATGACTCCTTTGTTTTAACTTTGGGGTTGTGGCATGCAAGTGTGACAAATGCCAATCTGGGGAGCGCGGGCGTGTTGTGTCTGCGGGAGCGCGGGCTCTGCTCCCCGTGGCCATGAGTTAGGTGTTCGCTGCAGGGTTGCTGCAGGAAAGCAACCCTCACCTCTCCAAAACAAACCTCTTCCACAACCACAAGAATTTGGCGCATGGGGCAGAGTCCCTCCAGGACATGAGCTATTGCAGAGCTGCTGATACCCTTCTCCCTGGGACAGAGGCCCCCCTCCCAGCCAGCATTTCTACACGGATTTTTTTTTTTTTTTTTTTTTTTAAATTATGATTTTTTTTCTCCCGCCTCTCTTCCCCCCACCCATTGAGAGGAAAAACACAGGCTCACACTTTTCGCTATGCAGAAGAAAATCTGTTTTTTCCTTTTTCTATAGATGCATGTGTATGATTTTTGATTTGATGTTTTAAAAAGTGGGTTTTCCTTTTTTTCCCAATTTAATAAAACTGAAAGGATTATTCTGTGTTAATGCATTGTGCTGTTTGATGTTTGTTTCTAGCCACTTTAGCTCAGGGAGTGGCTAGACCAGTGTAATTGTTTTGACCTAAGAAAATTTATCTCTCTAAATAAACAAAAAAAGAACATTTATCCAAATCTTCCAGTAGTATAATTTGTACGTATTTGTCCCTAAAATATGTCAATTCAATAGAAGTGGCTTAAATTTAATGGATAATGTACTCTTACTTTTCAAAGTGCCTTTCAAATGCTAGACTATTATTTGAATTTTATAGGAGTTTGACTTGTTTTCCTTGTTAAGCCTTTTTAATCAAGAAAAATAATTCACAGTGGTCTTAATTCTGGACCATATTTGCTTTCACATCTTGTGTGTCTGCATTGCCTTTAAGAAAAAACAACATTTTGTTTGTTCTTGAGGAAGAGTTTGTGTGGCTGATGATTCAACTAAGAATATTTTTTTAAATACTTCATTTAAATACCATAAATGCATATTGCATTGTTTTGGTAGTGCTGGAGGAAACCAGAAAATAAATACATGGGGTAGCAGCCCAGGAACAAGAGGTGACAGCACAGATTTAGTGAGTACTTCATTTGTTTGGTTTTGCTTTCAATCCAAGTGATTCACTTAGTCCTCTGCCTAAATATAATTCTTCCTACTTAACCAGGAGTTAGCTTTGTGTTTGGCCAGACGGGGTGTCTTTTCCATGGGTATCTGAAGGCAAGCCTTCATCTTTTCCTCTTCTGATGGACAATTGAGACATCCATCTTACGTTTGGAAGGAAAACTGGTGCGAGTGGTCTTGCTGGCCCAACGGACTAATGCTATCGGAGAAGCAAATAGGAGGATTATTGATAGGGGAAACAACTGGTGCCGAATCCTGGGAGGGAATGTTTCTTTCCCGGCTCTCTAGGAGGGATTTGGAAAGAGCCGTAATCCTGGGTTACGAGTAATTTGTTACAGCAAGATGATACTTGAGTGGCAGGAGGATTCTGGCGGAGACAGCGAGAGGGTTTTATTCAGAGGAGTAGCTGGTCTCACAGAAGGTCAGTCTGACACAAATCCTACCCCAGCCCACAAGTTTTGTTTCTCAGCCAGCGCAATTAGCTGAGGGGACTCTCGACCTCTTTTACATCTTTCAAAGGCATCTCCATGCATCTGAACTAAAAGATTACGGCGAGGAATGTGGACAAGGATATGATGCAGTGGAAAGTTGTTGTTTTTTGGTTTTTTTTTTTGGCTTTGGGTTTTCTTTTTTTTCAAAGGCAGGCTTTCTGAAAAACAGAATAACCTCAACAGCAACCTTCCCAGCTTCTCCTAGGAGGTCAGAATATTGCTGGTTTCAGTGTTATCTCTGGGACTTTTTTCCTGAGGTTGCCTTTAGGTTACATTTTTGAGTTAACTTTTTGGGTTTGTGTTTTTTTTTGGTTTGTTTTTTTTTTTTTTTTTTAAAGATAGACAAAAGCTACCAACCCTGGGGAAAGAGAATTTTGCAAGTTCTTGGTTTTCAGGAGGGCCTGAAACCCTTGGAGCCATCTATTCTGCAGTAACCCCTTGTTGCATCGAAGACCCAATAGCACATGGAAACCACAAGGGAGGCGACAGGAAATTCGGTATGAAATTTGCTGGGTTTACTAGAGAGTGGCTCCCGGCAGTTCACCCAGAATTGCTACATCGACAGGAATTTTTGTGGTAGTGATTCGAGTCATGAGTTTCACTTACCCAACAGTGGGAGAAAATATGACTCTTACAGTAAAACCCCGTAAAGCGATGTTACAATAACAAGCAAACAGCTAAATTCTCCTGTAACACTTTTATGCTGGGATCCCACCCACCCCTGTCTCTCATTCACAGGTGCTTCACAGAACCCAAGATGAGAATTGGGATTAAAGGGTGAAAAAACCCCATACCACCAACCCAGATAGTCTGAGAGGCCTCTTCAATGGGGGATGCACCTCGTGGGGCATCCTTCTCCCATCTCACCTGTGTCACCTGTCTGCTGGCTTTTGATAGCCAGAGGTGCTGAGTGCTTTTATCAGTCAACCTCCTTTTGGCTCAGATACTGTAAACTGAGGTTTCTGAAGTCATGCAGCTCCTCACAGAAAGCGTGTGACAAACTGCTTGCTAGTATTCAGTCTTGTGGAAGTGGAGCACAGTGCTGCCTTGCTGAGGGCCACCGCTACACAGCCACCCTGTTGCCGCAGCCTGTCCTGGCCTTTATCATCCTCCTTCATCCCTCCTCACCATAAGAAACCAAATCAGATGCTTTTTCTCTCCCACAAATCGGAAACACTTGGGAGAACAGATTGGGCAACTGTCAATCTCTGGTTATAGTAAGAAATGACAAAGACAGGTAGGTCCAATCCAGGACAGAGGTGCACAAAGATAGGCCTCTGTCTTTTTTTTTTTTTTTTCCACACAGACATACATGCAGTGATAAATGGTATCAGTTCAGCAGCCATTTTGCATCCTGGTCATGTAGAGATTACTTTCCTGATAGCCGTTAGCACCAGGGTACAGAAGGAGTCTGGTTAATGCTTCCCATGATTAGGAAACATGTAACTCCCACTCCACACTGAGTGATGGAAGCAAGGTCAAGGTCGGGGTGAGTTTTGGAGAGCCCCTTTTGCTCCTTACACCACTGCACTGCCTGTGCCACAGATCCATGCAGCGGGGTGAGAAGGGAGCAGGACAGAGCAGACGTGTTCTGCAATGTTAAAGCACATGGTTGACCACTGAGCTTTGTTAGGTTGGTTTGGATTTTTTTTTTGTTTTTCTTTAAAAGAAAAAGGTAGTTGCAAAGCTTGAAGTTATAGTACCTCCTTTATAAATGGGGTTATGCTCTTAACAGAGTTGGAAAGTTTTAAGGGAGGCAAGGTTCCCCTGGAGCAGCCCTTCTGTTACAGTGGAGGTAGTTCAGTGCCGTGATCTCTGTTTCTAACGTGCTGTCAGATATTTTTACTGTCTGTCTTTAATGGGGAGGAAAGGAATTATATTTTATAGACCATAAAATGCATTCTTGGACTTCATGCAAACACTAGTTACCAATTGTTCTCTCACTCTCTGGGAGATTGCCAGGAAGAGAAATTAAATGTGGGTCTGTACATCAAATTGTTCAGTGAGTCTTGGAGACTGGTTTAGCTTTGCTGAGTCTAAACAAGCCGTATCTACAGAAAGACTTTTTTGAGATGTCATGACTGCCCCATTCTTTCTCTAATGGAAACTCTATGCTTGAGTGGAACAGAACAGGTTGCAGAGAAAATCTGGGGAAAGGAGTTTGACGATTAAGAAGTTGGTTTTTTGTTGGCTTAAAGTAAGTAGATAAAAAGTTTGTTCTTATTCCTCGACTGAAATTATGCTTTTATTTGTGCCTGTCTTTTGGAACAGTACTTTGTAGACATGCAAATAGTACTTAGCCAGCCTGCTGATTTGTGCAGCGAGGGCTGTGGGGGCTTTCAAATTAAATGGGGAAAGAGTAATGGTACTTTCCCAAGCTCCACCCAGGATCAAGAAACACTGCCTGCAGTTGTTTTGCGGAGATACCATGTGAACTGCAGAAAGTAATGCTGTACTTCTGAGTCACATGAACACTCTTCCTCTAGTAAAGCTAAAAAAATTATTTTTAATTCCTACATAGCTGATTAGCCTTTGCTTAGCTTCTTCATGCTCAGTATCAATATCCTAGAATTCAACTGTAGTCTACCAGTCTTGCATTCATTAGAAGCAAAAACCCTGTTTTACTTCAGTAAAACTGATGGCAAGGATGCCTTTCATCCACATCAGAATGAGCAAATAATTATCTGAATTTGCTTGAACTTTCATAGGCAATAATTTTAAAGGAAGCTTCTGGTTATTCTCTCTAGCTCTCCCCCACGGCAGCCTCCTCTGTGCCCTTATCACTGTGTACAGAAAAACATTGTAAGTAGGAGTGACGTGTGGCAGTAGTAATGGGATGTAGCTGTTGTATTGCATCTCATCGGGGATGTGGGAGAAGAGCTGTGTGCGCTGTGAGAGCATGGAGCTTGGTGATTAGGTCAGGAGAAAGCAACTGCTCTGGTGCTTGTGGGACGTTCCTCTACCTCCCCTCAGTCTGATTGCTCACCCAAGAGGGAGCGGCAGTTGTTGAGGAGGCTCATGGGTCTCAAACTGTTTCTCCGTGTCTTGTTCCACCCCAAAAGGGGCATCATCTTTGCCCATCGCGTTAGATTGCTCTGTGGCTTCAGTGAGGCACTTACAGATCACAGGATTTCTGCTTTCAGGCATCCCTCCTTTGAGATGATCTCAAACTCTTTAATTGCGAACACATTTCTGTAGCTTTCAGGCAGTGGAGGAATCTGGCTTTTCCTTTTTTTATGCACTAGCAGCGCTTCAGCAATGTCACAGAGGCATAGGCAAAATATTAAAATGGGCAACTCAAGGCCCTGATTTCAAGGACTCTTGTGCATTACTGGAAAGGAAGAAGACAAGGTGACTTGAGTTCTCAATAATGGGGAAGTTCAAGGCACTAGAAGTGTCTTTTCCAGGAATATATCACACGAGGGTTTGGCTGATACTAGCATTGCTGAATAAGTGACATTTTTAAATTGGGAAGAGGACTTAATGACCTATGTGCGTGTGTCTGTGCAGGTACACAACACTTACCAGTTCTTTTTTTTTGTGCCTTTTTTTCTCTATTTATGTATTTTATTTAATCACTTATTTTTGTAGTGTTGCAATAGTTTAAAGGGCAATATTAATTTTTTTTTTAAAAAGGAGATATGTGATAAATACTTCCGTGTTCTACAATTTCATGCTTTCATTTCTTGAATGCTGTGGAGAAATCTTTTGTGCGGAAAGGATCGGTGTCATTGAAATGAGCTTCGTTGCTCTCATTTTGAGCAGCTCCCTTGTGCCTCGTCGTGGTACATTACATATTCTGTAGAAGGGCTGAACGTTGTGGGTGGTGTCTATTACTTCTCATACAAAAAATAACAGGCATTGCAGATCTGCAAGAAATAGGAGGCCCTCTTAAAGTTCCTTCAGTTATTTAAAATAAATCCTTCAAATTTTGCTCTCACACCGCACACCTCTACAAACAAGGTGATAACTGAAGACCAAAAGAATAAGGGGTTGAGGTAGATTAAGGGATGGAGCAGAAGCTGAGGGTCTGCTTTTAAATCCTTAGAGGCTTTGCCTTCTGACTTTAATGGGGACACTAGTAGGTTGCAGACCTTTCTTTGTAGGTACCAAGATGAGTATCCTCTTGCAACTATTTTTCTTGTCCACAGAGAGCAATTAAAGTCTTGTTAAGCTCTTTGTTCCTGTCACCTTCCCCATAAATCTCAGCCCTCCCCTCACCATTGCACTCTACTATGTTACTACTGGGTTATCTCTGGTTAAAATTTGTCTAGATGTCTGCTTCCAGAAGAGCTGCTAACTAAATATAGAAGAAACTCCTGAGCTTAAAGTTTGATGTCCAGGTGTGTACTTCCATGTGATTCTGCAATGCTGGCCAAGGGAGAGACTAACAGCAAAACTAGGATCACAGATATTTCCGCTTGCATGGCCTGCCGAGATCCAGGGAGAAAGTGCAGACTCTGAAGGTGAAGATGTGGTCCCATGGTTAGGGGAGCTATTGGAGGCCTGTGGCATCAAGCTGTGACTGCAGGAGCCCTGCCCCTACTTGTTTCAGTTCCTGGGAGCTAATAAGCGCCAGCTGCAGGAAACCTGAGCTGGAAAGTGTTGTGCAGCTTTCCCTCCATTTAAAAATACATATTTTCAAAAAAACTGTGTTTATGTATTTATATGCTGTGGGCCATCACTCGTAGGGCATTCCAGCAGTGAAAACAATAGCGTGACAAGGGAGCAGCTCCAGGTTGGTCGTCGGTGCAGGAAACACCTGTGAGCTCTGTGCCATCCCTTGCATCGGGGCTGCGTCGTGAGTAAGAGTTTCCACCAAACTCCTCTAGCCTTGGATGTGAATTTTAGCAGTTTTTGGCCATCTCTGCTGTGAAATCTTGGGAAAGATGTTTGTTTGCCCTGTTGGTGCTCAGGAAGGCAGCTGCTTTGGGTGGTGTTGGGGGGGGGGGGGACATGCAGAGCTGCTCTTGGTGGGTCTGTGCCTTGCAGGACTTTCTGGTTGCAGATGGGAGGGGTGGATGTGATGCTCACAGGAGTGGAGGGTAGGGTGGGGTTTTTTTGGTTCCCCTTCTACAGAAAAAAAAAAAAATCTGTGCCGTTCAAATCATTTGCCTTTTCCCTTGTGCTGACAATTTAACAGCCTTTTTAAAAGCTTTGGTTTCTCTCAAGTACGCTCGCCCCATACGTGTTTTAATTTTTGTGCGGAGGCCTGGAGCTTAACAATTATTTTGCTTAAGCTCTCTGAGACTTGCCATAAAACTTTTTTTCCTTTCTTTTTTTATTTTTTTTAAAACACACACATGCTAATGATCCCCATCAGATCATATTGTTAAACAGGGAATAAAATGCTTATGCCAAGATGACATTATTTAAAAAAATGTTAAAAGCAGGCCAGCAGAGCTCATTTCAACAGTTTTGCTCTGAAATAATTTGCACAGATTTGTTAGAGTTAATTTGTTGAAAAGTTCAATGTTTGTACAGGCAAGTCCCAATTTCCACACTGAGACGCAGAAGCGGGAGAGGACCGAGTGTGTGTCCAGTGTTTGCAGGAGCAGGATGGTGGGAACTTCCCTCCCTCCTGCCCTTCCCCCCTGGTGCAGGAATGTAAAAAGCAGTGTCAGAAGGCTGGGAAAGTCGGCTTTGGATTTTTGCGGACTCCTTGCAAATCAGAGGAACTGTCTGGCTCAAATCTGCATTTAGGGCCAAGAGAAGAGGATTTCCTGCTATTTAGTTGCTTGAGGAAGGAAAGGATTTACCTCTCCACTGTAACAGGACTTAATTTTTCTCCTCTTTAATAAGAATATCGTAGTGTAGGGCAGCAGTAGTAAACCTGCAAAAGCAATCACGCCTCTCCCCCCTCTTCCTTTACCCTCCCCACACCATGATGCAACTCCCCCCCCCTGCCCAAGCATCCTCCCATCCCAGCTCCCAGCCCCGGCGATGCCTTGGCATCTCTCTCCATCGTGAAGGAGAGTCGTGGAGGGGGCGGCTGCTGCGACGTCGCTCGCTCGGCCGGCCGCCTCGCTCGGCCCACCATCTGGATCCAGTTAGCTCTCTCGGCAGTAGGGCTGAGTCTCATTTCCTCCAACCAGTAATGTTATATAGGCAGTGATCCTGTTCTGCCCTAACATAATTGAAAATTATGTGTATTGTAGACTCGCAGCGCTGAAATGTAGACTCGTAAAAATCTGTGGCTCAGGTAGCCTGTGGAGATTGAATTTGGCACACAATGAAGCTTTTATGTAAAGTAAGAATTATAAGCCACCACATCAATATTGTGTTACAGGCATGACAATTCTTGGATGAGGAGGCCTTGAGTCAGGCTCGTCACCTTAAACAATGCTAATATTTCATACTCTATCAATGGGGCTGGCGTTTTGAAGCCAGCAAATTGGACTTACTTTCTTTTGTAAATGTCCCGCCGTGGAAGCTGTGGGTTTGTTAGCTTGATGCAGGCATTGGCTGTGGGCTCTGGCCTCTGTTTATCTGACAGACAGAACATCTCGCCCTTGGCAGGGCCGGGATGCTGCTCTGGATCTTGGCCACTTGGTAGAGCTCATGGAAGTTGCTTTATTGACCCTTGTGTGTTACTGCTCTCTGTGGAGACAGAGTGTTTTATTTTTAATTTTTTTTCCCCCCACTGGTGCAAATGGAAGCTGTCCGTGTGTGTCCTTGAGAGCAAAACTGAGCCCTCTGGGTTTGGACCATTCCTGCTGTGCTCCACATGCATGTCCAAGAGGAGAAGCAGCTTTGGCTGTGTTTTAACCTTTGCACTGTAAGCATTCTTGGATCCTCTTTGGTAAGGGTGGGTAAAGAGAATGACTTTATTGAGAGTCCAAACTAAGGGTTTTAAAAGCTGAAAAGCAAAGTAGCAGTAAGCTCTTCTGAAACTTTCATCTTGCACTTAGGCTGGTCAGCCTGGTGTGAGAGCACCTCTGCTGAAAGTATGGTCTCTTGTGAGATCGAGGTGGAGCAGGAGCAACCATACCTTCTTACTCTGTTTTTTTCTGAGGGAATTTATTGCTAGTAAAACCCAGCAGAACTGACAGTCCTGAAGGCTTTGTAATCCCTGCAGTAATTACTGACTGGACAGGGTCTGATGTGAGCTTGCTTATGCTGCTGTGTCAGTGCCTCAGTCTGCCCTTGGGGCAGTCTCAGAGAAGCCCACGTGTTTCTTGGCCTGTGTTCTAGGACAGCTGCTGACCTGAGCTCCTTCATGGGTTGTCATGGTTTAGGAATATTCCAGGGTTGCTCATGACCATGGAGTGGTCATGGAAAATGAGGGCGATTGGTTTATTTTGGTGGGTAGTGGCTTAGTGGCCATTTCCTGCAACGCCACCAGTTGAGCTGGCAGGTTCTTGTAAGTGCTTTAGCTGTTGTAGAAATTACGTCTCACTCTCCCAAATGGTTGTAGAGTTTGAAACAGAGGCGTGTACCACGAGGCACATACCCTCTGAGGATGTTTTCCTTGGAAAAGGGGAAAAATACTTCACTAGCTGGCTGGAAAACCTGAGGAAGCCAGTAGTAGCCATGACCCATCAGGACCCTTTCTGCAAATTCATATGCCCCTTTATGTTTGGTGGTGTTACAATCACTGTCTAAGAGAACTGATGGACTTAACAAAAGTGTAGGAGTTGAGTTGTTTAATAGTGCCATCTGCAAATCCTAAATGTATCAGATTTCTCCTCAAGTTAAGAAGCTCTCAGTCGACTTAGGTTTTAAGTCCATTTTCTGTACACTTGGGTTGCATTTTTAAGCACTTTTTTGAAACCACAAAGGGTTAGAAAGTTACTTTAACATCATCTCAACTTTAAAATTTATGTGGTGGTCACCTATATTGATGGGCAGGGATTTGATACAAGCAGTCAAATATCTGGAGGCTTACAGTTGAGTCGTAAGAGTTAGAAATGTCGCTTATGGTAGACTAGTTCTGGTTTGTTTGAGTTTTATTTCTTGTTTTTAAGAAGTGCTGAAACATTCTGGTCTGCATAACACAAATCCCAAATGTGAAGATGAATAAAAACAAGACTTCTTGGAACTTGAGGAACTCGTATGGGGCACAAATCCAGTGTATGGGTTTGTTTATTTGCATTCCAGTAGCTCAGAAATCTCGGGCCCTCCAAGTGATGGGAATTGGTAATGCATCCTCCTTCTGACTCCTGCTTCTGGTCACCTTCGTGCCCAGGGTCTTGCAGCAAACAGACTTGTATGCTAGCAAATGTTTTGCATACGTGAGCAAATGTGATAGTGATGTGCTGAAAGCATGGAACCAGATCTCCTTCCTTCCTTCATGGAGATTTAGATATGACTTCCGTTGTTCTTCTGCAGTGGTGGGGGTTGTTTGTGTGTGGTTGTCCTTCAAGATTACTCTTACTTAAAAAAAACCCAAACCAAAACCAACAAAAACACCCCCCCCCCCAAAAAAAAAAAAAAAAAAAAAAAAAAGAAGAAGGAAGGGGTAAACATAACTATTTCTCGAAATATTTTCTAGGAATAGATCTGTTAGGACAACCAGAGCCTAGTGCTAAATAGGATCTTCTGCAGTGGCCTGATCTATGTGTACAGATGCTTTTCTTAGTTCTGGGAGGGAGCTGATGATGTATGGCATGATACAGGGCTTTCAGAGATCACGTATTAGCCAGTATGCCTAATTGGCACAGTGCAGCACCATGCAGAGGGAATAGCTTGGGCTGAAATTATATTTAGATGTACTGCGTAGAAGTCTGTTTGGGCTGACTAATTTCTCTGTGGGGCTTCTCTTGGTCAGAATCGAGTGCTTGTGATGCAGCAATCTGGGTACCAGCTCAAGACTTCACCAGTTGGTGGAAGCCTGGAGCTCCACTGTGTGATCCGACGGGGGGTGCAATGGCTCCTCCGGTGAGTTTAGTGACAGAACATGCATACCCAAGAGCAGAAGTTTTAGTTGATATTTGATGCCGTTTAGATTTGTGGGGATGTTCTGCTCTTTCTTGAAGAGTAGTTGAGCTTTTTTTGCTTTTGAATCAACACCCGCTTACGCTGCAGACTCGCTGCCTGTGTGTATTCAGCCTATCTGCCAGTGCCAGTGACAGAAAGGAGTTGTGGCTATGCCCAGCGCCTGCCCTGCACAGCGTGGCCTGGGTGCACCAGGCGGTACTGCCTTGGACATCATCAACGGGAGAGCTTATTTAGTTTGGCCTTGCAATTGAATAAGTTACACTGTGCGAACCCCTTCAGGGTTGTCTGACAGAAGATGAACAAGAAGAAAATAATCCATGGTGACTTCCAGGAATGATGAAAGTAGAGAAAACAGGTGCTAAGACCCAGCAGTGATGGGTCTTTTTGGGGTAGACCTCTGCCTTTTAGGGCTTCTATAGCACTGTGAAGCCAGAGGAGTTGACATGGTGCATTTGTTGAAAGAAGGTTGACAGATGACCCATTAAATAATGAGATCATGTTCTTAACCCACGAGACGTGTTTTCCCTCTCCTGAGACTGATAATTCACCTTCCCCTCCTTTGTCCCATCCTGTCTATGGTTTTGATATTTTTGTTTCTGTGTGGGTTTTATTCTTCTTCCAGATTTGCTATGATTAGTAAAATCAATGTAATACTGTCTTTGCAATCTGCTTTATTTTCTTATTCCTGAACTGTAATGTGGTGGTATGAAATTGTTAGTGTTCTGCACAGATTTTGTCTCCACAAACATGCAAAGTCGTCTTAATTTTTGTTTTCAGTTCCTTGCATAAGTTTTAATTTATATCTTTTTACCCATGTTACCTAAGATTTGTTATTTTTTTTGCCTTTCTTTTCTGAACTCATTTTTCTTTCCCCATTTTTGTTTCCTCCATCCAGTATCTGCAGATGAAATGGCCACTGCTTGATGTTCAGGCAGGGAGCCTTCAGAGTAGACAAGCCCTCAAGGATGCTAGGTCTCCATCTCCAGCACACATTGTTGTAAGTAAACGCAGAAAGATGTTCTTCCTTTGTTTAAAAAAAAAAAAAAAAAGGCATTTGACATTAATGGCATTGGTTGTCATCCGTTTTCTTTTATACAAACCAAAAGAAAAATACTTAAAAACAAACAAAAACCCTAACAAGCCCATGGTAAAAGGAGGGAATACATTTACTATTGCTGGGCTGTTTATGAGATTATCATTCATGTGCCTCGTAGGAGAGCAGAGAATTGAAAATGCTCTTTACACACTGCAGAATTATTTAGTGGCAGTGAAGTCCAATCAGGCTGGTTTACACATCTGACAATGTTGAACTGAAGAGAATGAAGAGACACTTTTGGAAAGCATTAAAAAAATAAAAACCAAGCCTGTTCTATGGCCTTTACTAAAAAATTCTTTTATTACAAAATCTTGAATGAAAGTTTTGTGAGAGTTGGTCAGCATTTTACCTGGGTGCAGCCTCAACAGAGCACATGTCCCTTTGTGTTGTGATGACTTTTCATTTAGTGTAAAATGTGTTATTGAATGTTTACTACTTACCTGCAAATTATCAAACCTGCTTTATAATGAGTAGCATTGCTAAACCCAGCTTCATTTATTAACTTCTCAATTTTTCAGTTCTTGGTTAAATTTTCTTGCTTCTATTATAAAAACAATGATGACTTTGAAATGTTCAATACAAATTTGCATGACAGGGGCTTGGGGTTTTATTTTACTTTCTAACATAGCGTCCCTAGAGGTCTAAAATAAAACTGTTTATATGGTGTTATGGAAGAGGGGCGGTATGCATTGGCCCATCCTCACCCATAGCCAGTGTCAGTGCTTTCTGTTGTTAAGGACCATCTTAGTTCTAGGTGTTCATCTGAGAAATTTATTTCTGGGGAAGATGGCACATAGTGGGATAGCATATAGTTTATCATCAAGTTTTACATGGGTTTGTGTTTTTTTTTTTTTAACATTTTTATAACCATTGGATGATTAGGTGAATCCCAGGAAAAGAAACATTGTTCTTTATCTTTTGCTATACAGTGTAAAACTGACATAGCTGGTAGATCATCCAAGACACACATTTGTTTTGTTAGAAATCTCAAATCATACTAAATATTTTTGAGGAGCTTCTTTTTCCGTTGTCTCTAACTTGAGAAGTGTCAGCCCTTTGCTATGAGTGTCTTTATTTCTTATTTAAAAAGAAGAACAGTTGCCTGTCTTTTAGAGTCCACAGCTTCTAAACCATCCCAGCAGAGAGCGATGGGAACAAGACTGGTATTTGCCTAGTTGCTATGTAGCATTGGTTGTTTCACTTTTTCAGAATGACTTTGCTCTTCCTTCCCATCCACTTGGGCTGTCACTCTAGGAAGAGATCAGAGAAAAGATGTTTGGCTGGTTATCTTGAAATCTACAGCCATCAAAACCCGCTGTCATCTTACTCTTAATAAGAAATGAACCAAAGTAATTTTCTCATTTTAATTTTTTTTTTTACTGCTGTGCTGGAGGACCGGCACAGGGCATGGGAGTGTTCACGGGACGCTGGGGCTGGCACGGTGAAGTTGTGTCAGGGTGGTAGGAGGTGATGACGAGGGAGAAGGAAGTTTCTCCTGGCTGGTTGCAGCCTGGGAGGGCAGGCTGAGTTTGGTGGGTAGCTTCGTTGGGGTTCATCTGCACTTCCCAGTGCTGAGCATCTGCTGTCGCTGGAGCTTCCTGCTGCGCAGGAGAGCAGGCGCTTGCCTCTTAAAGCCAAAGCAGCTCATTGTGCTGGGGAGGGCTGGTTGGGATCCTGGCTCCCCCGGCCCGCTCCAGCCTCCTCACCCAGGTATGGGCAAGGTGGAGACGGGTGAACAACACAAACACACCAAAAAAAAAAGGGTTCAAAAATTGCAATCATTTTGGAAAATAAAGAGAAACATGTTTCCAGGGAGGCTGAGGTTGATCTGCCTTGTATTTTGACCATTTATGGGGTTCTTATGGGTCTCTTTAAAAGCTGTTTCACTCTGCTGTTCAATAAAAAGCATATTTACCATAGCAACCACTTAGGCTGTGAGGAACATATACTACCTCCGAGATGGAGGCCACCTTCCAAAAGAGCCACAGCTGGCATTTGTAATGTGATCTTTTGTGCTACTTACAATGTTGGAGGGAGAGGAGGTGGAGGAGGGAGTGAGGGGGGAAGCAGTGGTGGGTTTTGGGAGTGGGGGGAGGTTCTGCAAGGTTTAATGTTTATTTCTAGCAGCAAACTGTTTTGCCTTGTTTTGTTAAAATAAATAAATAAGGGGCAGCTTTTTCCACCCTTTTTCCTGGCATCCGCCCCAGGCCACATTAATTCTGTGGAGTAAAAATGGTCTTATTTTTTGGTCAATAAAGTTAGAGTGGGTAATGGCATTCAGGGAGATGAAGTGGCTGCAGATGCCAGTTGGCCTGGGATGTGTCAGGCTTCTCTGGTGTCCCCGTCCGTCACTGCTGTGCCGGCCCACGGCACCTGGGACCTGGCTGCTCTTGCATGAGGCCCTACACCCATTTCTGCATACATGAAAACGCAATTAATCTTTTTATGGAACAATGCAGGGTATTTCATGGGCATGCTGATGTTTCTGTGCGAGTGTAATGTGTAACATATAGGGTTGGAAACTGATTCTCCACCCACACTGCTGTGTCTTGTCTACCTGCCAAGTGTACCTGTGCCAGTTTTTCATCTTGAAATCAGTTGCGCTGCCCTAAAGATCTGTAGGAAAATGCTAACACCTGCAAATCATTTCTTATCTTTTCTCTATCTGAAATCAGGATTTGAGGGTAATCTTTATAGCTGGATTACAGAGAGGAAAGGACAATGTGGGGAGTTTCTTTCCCTTTTTTTCCTTTTTTTCTTTTCTTCTCCCCTTCCTTTTTCCTTTCTTTTTTTCTTTTTTTTTTTTTTTTTTAACATTCTTGCTTCTCAGTGCTTGGCTGTGACTACCACAAGCTCCATGTCAGGGCTGTAGCCTTTACGCCCAGCTCTGATGAAACTCCCCTTGGCTTCAGCACAGGTTTTTAGCTTAATGACTCAAGGCTGCAGAACATGGCTGTCTATAATGTCTTAAGTAAAGTCTGTACTATTTGTCAGCCTTCCTCCTTTCAGATTTGTTTAAGAACATTGAGTTAAGACTACAAAAATTGAAGCAAAAGACCAGCATGAATAATTTGGCTGGATTGCCCCCAGTGCCGAGGGCTGGGTTAATACTGCTTTTCATGGTGCTTGAGAGGGTCTCCAAGGCCCATAATGAGAAACAGAATATTAAGCTGAAATTATGTTCAGCATGTCTTGAGGAAGGTACAGCATGAGGCTCCATTTAAGACCAGTGCATTTATTTGCATTTAGGTGCTTCACCCATCTTGTAAGACTCTTGCATCTTGCTCTGGCACAGTCATGCTGCTTATCTGTGTCCAAAGGTGAAAGAAAACCGGGGGAAAAATTGTTTTAATAGTATGCTATTAAGCTTGCTAGGTCAAAATTTTGAATTCAGCCTGTGGATAGTACTATTAGGAGGCTGGGATTTTTTTAAGGTTTTTTGTGGTTATTTCCCCTCCTTTTTTCTGGCCTACGTTGATGATATTAAGACTTTGTAAAACAGTTTTAGCAGGAAGTTTTTTTGGCTGAAAAGCAGACCCCAGCTGGGTGCTTTGTATGCTTCTCTAAGCAGGTAGGGTGCTAGTTGTCCTGAAATCCCATGTTCAGTGTGCACCTGATCTCCTCCACGTATGTGCTGCCAGTGTGGTGAGAAGGATGAGATCTGGGTGCCCAAGGAGTGGGATTCTCACATGAAAATGACTGGTCCTGGGATCCTGCCTCCTGCTGTCTCAGATGTACGAAGACTTGCTTTTAGCTTCCTTTTTAACAGACAAAAACATTCAGAACCCAAAATGGTGGTGGTTTGGTACAGTATATTTCTTACGAAACAGTTAAAGGTTTAAAAATTCCTGCGTTTTCTTCTGCAAGGAGGCCTTTTGAAGTAAATGTAAATGTTACCTTAGGGGAGGACTTCTAGTACTATTTGGCCTGAGTTTTCTAATATGTAATGAACAGAGCCATAAAGTAGACTGAATCCCCAAGAACAAAGAATCACTGTGCAGTGGTGTATCTAACTTGTTTTCTTCGTCTTTTTTTTGAAGAAGGTAAAAATGTTTTCAAAACTTAATGTGACAAGCAAAACTGAAGGCAAAACATCTGAAGAGTACTCTCTGTTAGCCTCTTCAACGTGCATGGACAGCGAGTGTCTGGGACCGCTGGGCTGTTCGGAGGAATCAGGAGTTGTTTCCCAGATCAGTTAGGAGTTGAATCTGCACAGTCTGCCATGTCTGATCCCAGATTTCTTCCAGTCTCATGTGGTTTACACTTACGCACTTTGAAAGCAAAGACAAATACCTACAAGTAATCATGAAGTTTGTCTTAGATTAAAAAAATTACATAGAGTGTGTCCCTTCAGACAGGCCAGAAGTGGGGTTCATCCAGAGGTATACACAGTGCTGTATGTATAAGGCCATCTGGAACATCTTGCAACTTCCACTCGCAGTGCCCCAGGAGGGCTTTTAAAGCTCTTGCTTTGTCTTTAATATTTTGTTGTAGAGAGACTGTTCTTCCTCTGCAGTAACCTCTTGAGATGTTCTTGGATTTCAAGCCACGTGTGCCCACGGTGGGTCACCCTCTTCCCTGGAGATCTGCAGGGCAATCCTCTGAGTATGCAGGCTCTGTTGAGAATTGCAGGAACGTGGTGGTGGTGTGGGAGGGAGTTGGGCATGATTCATGTCAGTGCCTGGTATTGAGAGAGGCACGTGAGGAGGAGAGGGCTGCATGTCTGAGCTGTACTGGTACCCTAGCAGTCCCTGATGGCAGGTAGGTGCATGGACCCAACACAGATCCCCAAGACTCACACTACAGAAATATCCGTGCAGACTTAATTGGAAAGCTCCTTTAGTGACTCTCTCCTTTTTAAATGTGCTGTGCTTTATTTGGCTAATTGCTCTGGCAGTTGCAAAGTAAACAAAATGTTTCATTAATACATGCCTAAAAGTGTGCAAACATCTTGTCCGGAATTTTCAGAGGCGCATGGAATTAAGCCACAAAACAAATTAAACTTGCTGAGAATTTTGTGGCTAAATCTTTCACCACTAATTTCTTTTGATTTTTCATTGGGAAGGGTTGTGTTTGAAAAAACCCTGTGTTCGAACCTGAATGTTTAGGGCTAAGTATAGAATTCACCTACCAGCAGCCCAATAAAATTATTTTGGATAGATTCCTATAAAATGCACACGTTATATTCAGTACCCACTAAATATGAATGGGAAACCTAGTGCTTGGTTTGTGTAGAGCACAGAAGAATTGTGGACTCCTAAAAAGTAATTAACTTGGTAATTTGATACGTTTGCAAAATAGTTCGAACTTCAGGGGACTGCTTCATGCCATTGTGTTTACTCTGTGGCACGGCGTCTGTCTTCTGCAGACCTTATTTAGGTACTGGAGGTAACCCCTCTATTTTAATGCTGAGATTGGGGAAATATGCAGGCTTGTACTTCTTACTGTGAAGTGAGCAGGAATTTAATGCTTCTGCAAACATCAGTCAGCACTAAAGCACCTTCAGAAGACACCTTGGGGCTGGATTGGCAGCTGGGTTGAATTGTCACGCTTGGTTGTAGTCAGGAGATCTGTGGGTAGCTCCAAGAACTCTGAAGTATTTGGATGTTCAGATATTTCAGCTGTGAATAAATGCTGTAAAATGTACAGTACTGCCAACCTCAATTGTTCTAGGATCATGAGTCAGGCCTCAAAAGATCATGAGGATTGGTGGGGGGTTTTTTTGGTGGTGTTTTTGTTTGTTTTCTGTTTCTTAAATAATATGTTTTATATTCTCTTTATTTGTTTTCTGGTTCCTGAGCCTGCAGGGTATACTCCACTCATTCTCAAACTTTGCTCTACAGCAGTTCAGGAGCTTGCTGTGTGCTGTAAGCAGAGGCTGAGATTCTTCCCTAAACGCTTGACTTCAAGGCTACCACGCTTTAAGAAAAATAGCAAGTATTGCTAGACTGGCTATGAAATTGTAGGTGTTGGCAACCCTAAGTGTTGCTTCAGGAGAAGGCAGGTGAATAAGGGGTGTTATGATATGCTTGGCACAATCTGTTGAGCATCCATTTCTTGTGAATCACCCAGCTGGACTTTGGGAGAACCTGGGCCTTGGTGCGGGCATGGGCTCTGGCTCATGGGTGCTGGGGTGGCTTACCTTGAGATGGCTGCAGTGCTGCCTGCTCCCAGGCAGGGCCAGGCGTCTCTGACATTACTGGAGACAGCTCAACAGGTCCTCCTGAAGCAGCAGGTTTATAGCCCAGGATGTTGTGGTGAACCAGCATCAGTTTTGATTTCCTGGAGGAGCTGTGCCGCAACTCTTGAGCTGGAGCCCTGAGAATTCGGCATCTTGGTTTGTGGCACACCAAAACATATCTGGTGTGTTGCTCTGACATATCTGAGTATTGAAACTTTCTGGGTGAGGGAGAAGCAAGACAAAAGCTTGCTCATCAGAGATCCTTAAGAAAGATGTAACTGTGCTGCCTTTGGTGTTGTTGGAAGTGCATCTACTGCAGACTTCCCTCTTGTATCTTTTGTTTATAAAATACCCATTATGTCCTGAATGTGATGTAAATATGAGTCCCTGAATACTGGCCTTTTCTGACTAGCCAGTTTGGGATACAGTAAAACTGCAGGGAGAATATTTCAAGGTAGAAACCTACACTGGGAAGATGGTTTAGGAGAGAGTACTTTAGGAAAGAGGAGCCTGAGCTGTGTTTTGGATTCAGTCACCTGGCAGTATATGTTATGCTGGAGCATGCATTTTAAATTAACTTTTAGAGACTTACGTGGGCCTAAAATAAAGTATTGGCGAGCTATCACCTCTCCTGCAGAAGAGTGGTTGTGCCGAGAGGAATGGAGAGAGTGCAGACGGTCCGTCCCCGAAGCCTGGGGCGTGCACAAGGACTGCAGCAGCAGCAGCAGCCGCTGTGTGCGGCGGCTTGGCCTTGGCAGCAGGCGAAGAGCCGCGGCAGCGCCGGGTGATGCTGGAGAGCCAGATGGGTGAGCCTGTCAGATCAAAGACGATGTGTACCGAGGGTGGCAGACTTGGCAGGGCCACTCGCCACAGGTCCTTCTCCCCGTGCACCCTGTCTGCAGCTGAAGTTTGTGGCTGGATTCAATCTGGAGCTTAGAGAAGTAGGTATTGAATAATGCAGCCTGGTTTGAAGCCAGAGCCCGTGCTGACGGAAGCAGGAGCAGCCATCGTGCATAGAACAGAAGATTTAATGGTTATGATACGGCCCTGGCACTGTTTTTTCCCAAATTTTTAGAACCGCAGCCTTCCCTTTCCAGTAGAACTTTGGACTTGTTGACGCAGATCAGAAAAGCCCAAATATGCAGTCGAAGTAGCTGTCTCAGAATAACTATTCCTCATTATCTCTCCATGCGGCCACTCTTATTCAGCACTTAGAGGTCCTTTGTGTGGTTTAGCTTAATCCGCTTTGGAAACGGATTAAGCTAAGTCTCACAAAGAAGCTCTTAGTGCTGAATAACAGTGTCCACACGGAGAGATAATTCGAAATAGTTGTTCTGCATTTTTCAATTCACACTTGAGCCCTTGCACAAAAACTTCCCCATGCAGACAAGCCCACTTGAATAGGAACCTCCTATTTTCTGTCTAAACAAGGTCTGTGTACTGTGTCCAGGTGCTGTAGTAAGGAAAACAGCATGTATTTATCATTTAAAAGAAAGGAAGGAAGCTGGCATTGCTGGGCTCAGGACCATTTGTTTGCCAAATTGCTGAAGCCCAGGATTATAGTTCTTCTGACCAGTCCATGTGGTTTGGGATTAGATTATTTATGGAATACTTCTCTTTTTAGACTGTGTAGACAGCTGTAGTCTCTCCTATGGAAGAAAATGAAGCTGCCTAGTAAGCCACTGCATAAAGAGAAGGAAGGATGCCTTCTCCTCTGTCCTATGAAGACCTATTTGGCAAGGGACAAGAGCCATTTTGGAAAGCCTTTGGAGAGTTAAAGATGTTGCAAATAACAAGGAGTGGTGCCTTCATAAAATAATCTCACACCCCTAATCTCTCTCCAAGCAATGTTCTGTGCCTAGTTTCACAAAGTGAAGCTAAAAATTTTTGTCAAACACACTCTGGTTTTAAATACACAGTGGACTGGTAGCAGGGGTCTGGTTCCAAGGGACCTTGCCTTACTTTTGCCTGACAGATACCAGTGAGGAAGATCATTCAGCATTTTCCTGAGATAGGGAAGCATTGCTCGCTCCTCTGTTTTACCACTGTGACCAGAAAGATAAGTAACTTTCCCAAGCTGATTTTGAGACACTGATGATTTCCACATCTGCATTTGAGGCATGCAAAAAAACCTGCAGCCCCACAGGAAAACCAAAAAAAGAGAAGAAACTGAAGTAGTTTTTAAAATCAAAACCTAAAATCCCAACATATACCAGACCTTAGATGAAAGTTACTTTTGGTGCTATTTAGGTGCTCTCAGGACTCTGTACATTCATGAGTCCTTGTGTCAGATGTACCTTATGTCTCATCTCTCGGAATCAGGACGTTTGGGGGAGTTGAACCAGTCCTTCCTCTACCCCAGCAAGCAGCAGCTCTGCAGCCAGGCTTGCCTGTATAGGAATTACTTGTATATATATAATGAAGCATAGGCTGGTAGGACGTCCTGGGCATGCATGGTTTGAACCCCTATGTGTGTGTATACTTGAGGAATGGTGCTTTTGGACTATTCTCCTTGATACAATTAAGTAACCAAATCCTTGGGTTTGGGTTTTTTTGGGGTGTTTGTGGGTATTTTTGTTGTTGTTGTTTTCCAGCCCTACCCTCTATCTTCTTCTTGGTTCAAATTAAAGACCTGCTGGTGTCCCTGGACCTTGCAGTGCTAGCCTGCAGAAAGGGGTGGGTCTGTGCTAGTTTCCTAGGAGAGGGGAGCAGTTCTCTACCATGCATTTTTCCTGTTGGCAGGTCTCAAAGACTTCTCAACTATTACTGTGGAAACTAGCTTCCACTTCCCCTTCCTTTTTACTTTTTAGGCCTTGATTCAAGAAACCTTTAAACATGAGCTGATGTCTATCTATGTTCAGGACAACACTTGAATGTATGCTCAAAGTATTGTCTTGTATAGTGATGCTTTTCTGAGTTGGGGCGCTGGAAATGAGCATTTATATAAAACAAAGCCCCTTTCTGACAGATGGTCATGGCTTCTGCCTGTCTCCCAGCTAGCAAGTACTGAGAAGGGAAAGGGAGGGAGAGAAGGAATAGCATGTCCTGAGCTCTTCTCCCCTGGAGCTTGTTCTTGTGCTTGTGTATTTCTTCCCAGGGCTGGAGGAGGAGGAGACACCCTGAAGGAGGGTTTTGGTCTTTTGTTGCTCATCTGCACACTGGGAAATGCACAAAATCTCCATGGCCTCCTCCCCTCGCTGGAAGGATAGTGTCTGAGAGAGGAAAGACAAAACCAACAAAATTTTGCACTGTTGTATGCCCACAGAGCTCTGCAATGTCAATATAGTGTGTTATGGGGATGTGACTGCCCTGTAATAGGGATATGGTTTTTCACAGAGGAAGGCAGAGTGAAGGGACCTGAAAGCCTCCAGACTTTCTTAGCATGCATTTATGACCATGAATGCGTCTCCTGCCAGGCAGCTGCATGGAAGCAGCATCATTAGAAAACCCCAAATGGCTGCAGCACGCAGTTTTCCCTGGCGGCAGAACTTCTGTTGCTGCATGTTGGGCATGTCTACGTGGTTAATTAATATGAAGCAAGCAAAGGTTTGAGTTGCTGAAGCCCTAGTACTCCATGTTGACGCCCCATCTTGATGCTTTTCAGGCATGCTGAGCTCTTTGGAGGGAAGTTGTTTACTGGACATGAAGTAACGTGCTCCTCATTAAAGGGCTCTGATGGCCAGGACAGGTTACCTTGGGATAAGCTCTGGTGTGAATCTGAGGCATGCTGGTTGCTCCACAATTGCTGCCTGAGGGGTAAACGTGAGGTAGCAGATGCCGTTTGGACTGAAGGTGAAGTTTCCTTCCATCTATGTCCAGAGCCAAGCGTGTGGCCGGGCAGTTAGAGAGGTGCTGTAAGACCTCGGTGAAGCTCGCCCTGCAGTAACTTGTTCTGCTCGTCATGCCCGGGGCATGTCCAGGGAGCGTCTGCTCACACCACAGATGGACTGTTAAGCTCTGTTCCTGCATAGGCAATCGTTTGGTCACCTCAGATCTCTGCACTGAAGAATCCGTGGGGATGAGTAAATGGTGAGAAAATGTGAGGGAGCAACCCCTGCACTCATGAGAGAGGAGAATGGCCAAAGAGCTGGCGCCCTGTTTGCTTTCTGGACGACTCAGCTGCTTCTTGCCCAGGCACTGAGCTGGGCTCATGACTCTTGCATTAAAGCATCATTCTGGTTGTTGGGAGTGGGTGCCTTAGTCTGGAGTTGGAAAATTAGGGACCCTTCTTTCCCAAGCACCATCCAAGCCTGATGGTGACATCTCCCATTGGACACAGTGTTTCACAGCTGTGATTGTGCAATAAGCAGGTTGTTAAATATAATTTCATTATCACTTTATTGTTACCTATATTTAAGAGGATCTGGCAGGCAAGTTACTCTCAGAAAAGCAGGTTGTTGTCCCTGCCCCAAAGAGCTCAGATCCAGGAGAGATAGGGCTGTGCAATGCAAGGCACAGCAGTGGTTTGGTTGCTGGACACGTGTGGTGTGATGGGCATCATGTGCTCCCGTCCCTTTCTCAGAAAGGTAACGTGTTCTGCATATCATCATGGCAAAGCTGGGAGCAATGTACAGCTCCCCTGGCTCCGAGTTCACAGTCCGAGCTGGTAGCCTAGCCTGTCTTTGACATGCATATTTTATGCTGTAGTTGTCTTTGCATATTTTGCTGGAGGGGACTAAAGGGGAAAAAAAAAAAAGGTGCTCACCTGTCCTTCAGCACAGGTGAGCTTTGCACTTTTTTCCCTTGGACATCTGTGAGACGTTTAAAAGAGCAACATGGGTTCCTGACATCAAAGAGTTAATAGCAGTGAGTGTGGTACAATAGCTCATTAGGACTTAAATGTGGGCTGCAAACTCAGAAATCTTGATAATTTTGGTCTATAAGGACACTGAACTTTCAACCCTAGTTCAGCAGTAATAAATGCCTGTTAAGTAAGGCTTCCTTTTATGAAGAGACGGTGGATGGATGCATTTCAATGGGCTTTAAAAGTATTGCTACTCATTTCAGCATCTGTTGGACGAATGCATCTGGGCATGGGAAGGCATTTCAAGATCTGCACAAAAAGCACTTTGAAGTATAACCTTTGTGAGCGTCTTAGCTAAACCTGACTGCAGTTGGAAGCAGCACTTTATTTATTTATTTGTGAGTCTTTTTCTTTTAAAGTTGCTTTTTTTTAAAAAAAAAAAGCCAACACAAAAATAAACCCGTGAGCAATTAAATGAAAATGCAGTTTTGAAACTTTGACCCAAAGTGAAAGGTGGCAATGCATGTTTGGCTTTCGCATGGATGTTTTCATAACCAAGTATATCGTTGCTGATTTTTGAAAGACGAAGCTGTGCTTGGGGATGGAGTTCAGGCAGTTGCTCAGGCTGACAGCCCTGCCATCCTGGAGAAGAGGGACTCAGGTGTGTAGCTGTCCTCCACCCAATGCTGGCTCTGCCTGTAGGAATCACAGCGAGGAACTAAAAACTTTTGAACAGCCCTTTCGTCTACCTATAAAAGGGTCCTGCAGATGTTATGGGGACTAAGAGTCGAAACAATTCATGAGTGACTGCAAGTCACCACTTCATAAGTTGCAATCTTCCCTTGAGTTTTCCCCTTTAACCTGCCTTGAGTTTTGCAGGTCTTGATCCAGGCAGGCTTCTGCCGAGGTCCTACGTGAGACTCGAAGTAGCGTGTGTGTGTGTGTTTTACCTCGCCTCTCAGAGAGCACGAGAGAGACCTCCGTGAAGAGAGTGACAGGGTTTGATATAAACCAGCAGGACTGCATTGCTGCCATTATTCGACAGTAAACCCTTTCACAATGCCATATGCTGTGCATTCCAGCGCAGCGGCGGAGGGTGTGATATAGTTAAAGCACACTCGGCAAACAGGAAACGCTGGTGACCGCTGTGTGTGCTTTTCATGGAGATAAAGTATTGAGAGCGTAACGAAAAAAAAAAAAAAAAACAAGTTGTGCTGGGAATGGCGGGGAGAGGATGGCAGAGGTGAAGGAGAGGGATATATTTTGGGCCTGACGCTCCGGTCATTATGAAAACGCAGGCAGGAAATGCAGCCGTGGAGCAGCAGAGAAAACGGCGCTTTGCTCCAAGATGTTTGTTTTACTCCATTACGTGTATTTTCTAGTTTGCTGCTGGGTATCAGGAGTGGGTGTGGTTTGGTTGTTTGTTTTTTTTTTTTTAATTTTCTTTTTGAAGTTCCTGCCACTGTGGCTTAGTATCCAACTCCCTTCCCCTCTACCCCACTCCAGTTAATAATCAAAGGCTATTTTAAGGGACTAGAGTACAGTAATGCATGTTTCATACCCCAGCAAAATGCGAACATTGGTGTTAAACCTAAGTGCAGTTATTTTCCTGGCAGTGGCTCTGTAAAAGGCACTGCAAAGCCTCCTCGGAGTTAGGAAGTCGCTATTGCAGGGCAGCGAGGAAGGCAGGGGGATGGGACCAACAGGTCCTCAGATGGGGAGAGCTCTGAATCATAAACACGCCATAGCTTTAATAAAATAAATGAAGTGGAGTCTTTTCAGCCAAGGGCGGGCTGTATTGGGGCAAGCCGGGCTTTTAACGTTGGGAGTGAAAATTGACAGGCTGAGAACTGGGACATAAACAAAAATGTCAGTCCCTGGGAGTCTTGTTCACTGGACAATGTCTCAATTGTTTCCGTGATTTTTCGCAGGCAGCAGGGGATAGTGGGAGATTTAACTCTTTACCAGCCATGCAGGCACTGGAGGTGCTTGCAGAATGAAGAAGTGGCGGAAAAGAGCATTTTTTGTTTGGAAACGATTAAGCATGTCAGTGGGTGATAAGGAAAGGTCACACTGTTCTCCGCATACTTGTCTGCTGTTCAAGTTGGGCTTTATGCTTCTTTAATTTTGTTTAGGTTTTGCTGCTTGCCTGGAAAACTGGGGGGTTTTTTCTTCCTCCCCCCCTTTTTTTTTCCTTCTTTTTATCAGGAAAAATGAGATTATGGGGCAGGCTGGTAGATATTGAAGAAGTGGAGAAAGTGTTTGGGGGGGTGGTGTTACCTTTTGATTTTTAATAGTATTTCTTTATTAAATGACTGACAGGCAAGCTTGGATTTTTTTAAGGTTGTCTAGATTATTTGGAACAGGCTTAAATGTGAGATAAGGAATGCCCTTTGTTTTATTAACCGCTTTACAATTTTGCTTAAGTCCGAGAATAAAAGGCCATCTTCAAAGAAGGCAGAGGAGGGAGAAAGAGCTTACTTGTCTCATCATAGTTTGGCTTTATTTATTATAAAAACAAACATTGAAACCTGTTGCATACCAGCCCGACGTGGGCAAGGTTAAGAAAGCTGTAACTGGTAATTCTTTACTCACCAGATTTTGAATGTTTTGTTGTGGGTGGGGGGGAGGAGGGAGAGACGGCAAACCGAAGTTGCTTCTTCAGGGCGTAAAAGCTGTTGAGGTTTATTTGCAGGAAGATAAACCTGTTTTAATAAAACGTGGGTCTTGCCTCAGTTGAGTGAAGTTGAAACATTTTGCAGGCTGGAAGCCAACTTGCTTGGTGTGCAGCAGCCCGGTATTAAAGGTCTGGGATGTGCTGAGGTTGCTTTAACTTAATTTATGGAATAATAATGTATCCCATTTTTGTGTCCGTGCATCCTCCGGCTGCTTTGTGTTCGGATGCATGTTCGCAGCCCCGCACTTTCTCCGGCTTTCGGATTTCTCCTTCCCCTGCCCCCCATCCCCTGCCTGCACGCAGCCGTCCCTGCCTGCTGCTCGCTGGCAGGCAGGAGCCTGGGAGCCGCCGAGGGCTCTCCGCCGCCTTCCTGCCGGGCAGGAAATTGCCTCCTCCATGAATGCTGCACACTGTAATGCAGCAAAACTTGTGCTTGTGGGCAGGCTTCTCCCCAAATTCCTGGCTGGGAGATTCCCTGTCCTTATCGAACAGAAAGGAGAGTGTAATCAAGCTAGCTGTTGCTCTCCAGATGCTCCCCTCTGTGTTTCACACTGAAGGGAAAGAGGGAAAAGGGTACAAATAACTGCGGAGTTCTCTTTGAAAAGGCTGTCTTCAAAGACGAGAACAGGGTGAGTTGCTGCCCCTCTCAGAGTCTGGCCAGGACTGGAGATACTGGGCACTGAGAGTGCGTGCCAGATCCTCTGTGGAAAATCTGGCTCCTCGTGTGTTTTGAATTGATACTGGTTTCAGAGATTTAGAAAACAAAAGTTGTTGACATGTCAGAGCAGTTGGTTCCCTGGGTAAGTATCCTGACTAGAGCTGGATTTAATAATTTATAATTAATCATTCGTGCAGCGAAATGAATTA
The DNA here is from genome assembly GCF_965140245.1 of Athene noctua. NCBI lineage: Eukaryota > Metazoa > Chordata > Aves > Strigiformes > Strigidae > Athene > Athene noctua. Next base: position 57,433,782 of record NC_134041.1, read on the forward strand.
TTCTTCCTGTTAGTCAAGGATCACTGAAGAGATCGTGATTTTTCTTGAAACTTCGTTTGTTACTCATGCGCTAGTCTCAGCGTTTTGCCTTGGAGATCATCCATGAGCTGTTCTTCAGAGCTGGTTGGTGTTGGAGCTCCTCTGAGCAGAGATGGGGAACATGTGATGTGTTTCCGTTCCCTGTGTTGAGCAGCAAATGATACTCTTTAATTAATAAAAGTTTATTTTCCGTGAAGATTCTCCAGTACTTGCATAAAATTCACCGTCTTGGCAAGTGTCCTTACCACTGAATTCATTTGCTGGTGTAGTTACAGAAAGCGGTTAGATTTGTCAGTTAATGAATTTCTCTTATTTGTTACAGAGCACAGTGTAATGCTAATCTAGCTCGGGCTGCCGTGGTTTGTACATTATATAAACACAGAGGGAAAGAAGTCAGTATTTCAGAGTATTTTCTTAGGACTGTTTTGAAATTTCCACCCCTTTCTAGTCACGAATAACAGTCTACTTTGATTTGAAAATAAACTCATTACTGATAATAACAGCTTACAAGAGATCTCTGCTTCCCTGCTCCTCCCCATCTCCTACAGAGGCTTAACTGCTGTTCCAGGTGAAACAATGCTATTTTTAGTGCCATTGCAGAGCACATTCATGAGAAGTCTGCTCTACAGCTGTAAAGCCCATCTATGTATCCATTTAGTTGCCACAGTAGTTTTCAGGGCTACCTTTTCCTAGACATTCCAGTTAGCAAATAGTAGATGAACCAGTAGGTGGGGAGAGATGGGGACACTGAGAAGAAATGATCTTTGTAGATACGTATGGTGTCTCTCACCCTCTAAGGCGTGCTCCAGCTCAACTGTCCAGGGTAAACAGCATCTTTAACATTTGCTTATGTTGTTGAATTTTTGGTGAAGCATAAGCAGCGGGGCATCTACTCTGCTTTGTCTCCCACCCTTGCTCTAGGATGTGCCTGGAGGAGTCTGTGGAGCCTGGGTGTTGTGTGCTCTCATGTCCCTTCACCTTGCAGGACCTGAATCCAGCTTGTGGAGGTCGGCAAACTAGCAAAGCAAGAAATGGGCTAAGTCACGCTTTGTAAGAGTTGGTTGTTGCTTGCCAGCCTTCTGGAGTGAGCACATGCTGGGTGGTGTAAGGGTTTGAATGCTTCTTGTTGCCATGCTGCTTCTGGGAATATTGACCCAGCCTGGGGAGATACGGGTGTGTGGTGGTGTTCCAGCGAAGAGCTCAGAGAAACACTCCTGTTTTTCTGGTTGGGTGTTTGGAGGCATGATGGAGAACTGCCACAGATTTAAGATACGCTCACTGAAGTGAGGCGCTCTCCCTCCCCCTGTGCTGTCAACAGGAGAGCTGTACCCGTCTGAAGGGATGAGTGGACTCCCATACAGCTCAGTGCTTGCCTTGCACTGGGTAAATGCCATACTAGGAATTGCTCCTGTTTCTGTGAGAAGGGAGAAGGGGACTTTAAATCTCCCGTTAGCTGCCTGAATGTGTTCCAGGTGAAACCTCAGGGTATGTTCAGTTTGGCTGGAGTCTTCCCTGTGGGCCACTTCTCACCAGCATCTCTTGCACCCACATGTGGAGGTGATGGTGGAAGTTCTAGATAATGGTACTTAGCACTTATGTAGCACTTCATGTTTCCAAAGTGCCGTACAAACCCAAGGCTCCCTGTCAGTCCCTGGGGGAAGATGGAGCTCGGTATTATTACCCTCATTTATGGGCAGAAAAGCTGAGATGTGGAGAGGTTAAGTGGTTTGCCCAAGCCCACACAACAAGTCAGTGTCAGCTCTCAGATTAGACTTGGAGTTTTCCTGGCACTTGCTGTCGTTGTGCAATCAGCTGGAGTGTGTTGCTCCCATGAGATGCTCCTTGTCAAGTGCTGGAAACTTTGTGCAAAGCCTCTCGAGATGTGCTGAGGCGATCCTGCTTGCAGACAACACTGATTGCTTCTGTTTATTTTAACATTGACTTAGAGGATATTTTACCAACCCTTCCAAGAGGCAAAAAAGTTGCCTTCAGTGGAGAAAAATCCAGACTGCAAAATACTGTTCAGTTAATGGTGGCACCTCATTGTGCTGGGGAGGCTGTGAATAGCTGTGTAACCCAGCATTGAGAAGCACTAATCTACAAGGTGAAGCAAGGCAGCCCTTCAGTATCAGCAACTTTTTACAGTTTTTAGGGAGTGAAGGCACACCAAGAGGCTCCAGTCTGCAGGAAACAATGCCTTGTCTACACACAGGATTGCTCTCGAGGAGCTACTTCACAGTAGCTCCTGTATGAGGATGCTTTTGTTGAAGAGTAAGAATGCTTCTGCCTAGCACAGAGCAATTCACTTTCAAAGTAGATTAAGCTAAACTAGGAAGATGCTGTTAATCTGAAGTTGTGAGTTCTGCATCTGTATTTGATCTAGAATAGATATTCTCCTTTAAAAATTACATTTGTGTATTCTAGATTGATTTATCTCTTTCAAATGGAGACGAGGTCTCATTTCTCAAACCACAATTTGATTGAGGTACCAAAATTACCTGATTATTAGATTGGGATGCCAGGCAACTTTCTCCCTCCATTAGGTGATGCAGATTTTCAGATGGGTCATTGCTGATACTTTCTTAGGATGGGGTGGAGGGGACAATGTCTGAAAGAGGTTATTTTCCAAGATGACCAAGAGTTAAATTGGCTGTGGCTATTTACAGCCTTGCTCTTCTGAAATAAGTGAAGGAACCCAGCCTGGAGGAACATACGGGGAAGCTGTTATGGTTCCAGAGGAGGCTGTTGGAGTGGTGTCCTTGGGTTCCTAACTCTCTTGGTCTCCCAGAAAGCAAAGCTGAAGGGCTGTCAGGGCACAGGCTGCATGGCTGCCGGGTGGGATGGGGGTTGCAGGGCTGCGGTTCGGCAGCAATGCCTGTGCGTCAGTGGGAAACCACGGGGCGTGGTGCGGAGCCGGCGCTGGCCGGGGAGCTGCGAAGACAATGAGGCTGTGGTAGGCATTGAATGATACTAGAGAGCCTGTGCTAATCTTGGTTTCGTATGGCGTGGTCTGTTTGGATTAAAATACAAGGGCCAGGGTTTGTTTTTTTATTGCCAGCTCTGCCATCAGCTAGTCTAGCAATTTGGAGCGAGTCATTTAATATCTTAATTCTACTGAGAAAGCAGGAATAGCCTTCCTGCACACAGTGCCACAAGGTGGAATTAGCACACATAGGCCAATTTCTGAACTTTACACCAAGCCCTTATACCTAGTTGAGTCACTGCATTTGTTTTGCAGGCTTTTAAGCTTCCATTTCACTGGTGGAAAGATGCCTCTTCTGAGCCAGGTTCGGTGACATGTCCTCTGCAAATGCCTTACTGCAGTGGTGGGAGACCCCGGCAGCCCACGTGGGCAAGAGAGCAAACTCCAAGAAAGCGTTTTGGTCCCAAGCCTGCCTGAGCGGTGGCTTTGGGTAGTGCCACCTCTTTGGCTGAATTCAGATCGTAAGGTTGAAGACTGATGACACATTCTGTGCTGGGACTTCCCCCCACCCCTTGCCCTGTGGCTTGTTTGTGTGATACTGTATGGGGCAAAGGCACTGTAGGTTATCGTATTGCGTGTTCAGCATTCACGGGCAACAATCAGAGATGTACCTCCGTGCTCTGAACTGTTACACCACGGTGAAGTATGTCATAAGGTGTCCAGAGATGTTTCCCCCCTCCCCCCCCCCCACCCACATGCCAAAATAAATATCTGATATGAAAGTCAAGGTACAGAAGCCAGCTGGATTGTACAAAAGGTCCTGTCACCCTTCTGTTGTTCTTGTGGTTTTTTTAATATAATTTTCCTGATGGGTTGAGTGACTGTCTACAGTAAAATAAAAGGGTGGAGAAGAGAATTAGGCATTTCTCTGAGCAGTAGCATGTTCCTTCTTTGAAATCTGGGATTTTTTTTTTTGTTTGCTTTGGGGTTTTTGTTTATCTGATCATTTGGACTTTTTTTCCCCCCTTCTTTTTTTCCTGCCTTCACAAATGGAGGAGAGGAGAAATTGTGTGCATGTGTGTGTGGTGCCCTGCCAAGCAGAGAAACTAAGCAGACAACCTCTATTGCTTTTGCTCTCACATCTCTAACTTAATTATGGGGGAGGCAAGGGGTGTGTTGTGTTTAATGTACTCCATGCTTCCAAAACTCTGCACTCTAGCATGCTAGGGGCTGACCACTGGCACGGGCTTTCATTAATATTTTTTATTTACCCTGCCCTTCCAAATTACTACTGTTGGTCTGGGGGCTTCTTTGTAACGGAATTCTTTTATTTTTATTTTTATAATTGCTTCTGGATCTACAGAAGCGCATGTTGAAAATCATCTCAATGTCACTAGTCTTTAGTTCAACAAGAACGCTATAGAAACGAAAGCTTCTGTCATCCATCAGATTTTCTGTTCCATTTGTTGAAGATGAAAGGCGAGCGAATTTAGTGCTCACTTTCTTCTCCTTCTGACAGTTATTGATCCTCCCTGGAACTCTGCAATTCGCGCTCTGAGCCGGCCCTGACATGGGGAATCCCCAATTCATTATGTGTGTGCTCACTAGCGCCGCAGCAGTGTGGTTGAGTTGCCCTTCCAGTTTCAAAGCCGTTTGTTATTTTTCAGCTGCACCTTGTGAGCTGGGATCCCCCCCACCCCCCCCTTTCCTTCTCACCCCTTTTTGCCTTACAAGACTTTTAATCTGGAAGCTGTTAATGTCTGAGAAACAGCTGCTGTAGCAGGGAGGGTTAAGTGGTTTCAGAGGCTTTCTTGATTTGTGCAAAATAGGAAATGGCTGAATCTTTTTCTTTGAGACAATGGGGTGTAGGAAGGAGGGAACCTGCAATCTATTGGTTTCCAGTTGAATTTTGTGGTCCTCAAGGATGCATGATTATCAGGGTAGAGACAGCCCCTCTGTTAAAGTCAGGAGTGTCGAGTCAGTGGCTTCCATGTCCAGAAATAGAGCTGCAACAATAAAAGAAGAATCAGTGTAACGGTAGGAAGTATCGTAGCCTTCCTTCCATGTCCGTTCACCCTATGACCTTTAATTGAAGGTACATCTGGATAGATGGGAGCAGAGACTGATGGGTTTCCTCCACTCCCTGAGTTGGCCAAAGGCAGCACATCATATCTGGAGCTGACTTCAACCTGGCTGGCATGGTGCATGGGCCCAGGTAATGCACTGGGCCGTACGCCGCTGCGTGGTTGTGCCCTGTGTGCGATGCCTGGCAGGGCGTCCTTCACGGAGGCGACGGTCTTACAGGAGCAGATTTGCAGTGCAGTCTGCTTTTCAAGCATCTCGTGTGCTGCAATGTGGTACCTGCTCTTCTGTGAGTGAGGAGGCTGAATTCTTACACACAAATTTTCCTGAAGCTTCTACTTGCTTGATGTTAATGAGGGCCTTGTAGTGAAGGTGCAGTGAAGATGTAATCTCTTGGTTATGCACTGCTGAGCAATAACAAACTCTATATCTCTGCCTTTTGTTTGTGTAAATGTTCATGAAGTCCATCCCTCTGTCCTCTGGGACCAGCTAGGGCCATGTGTCACCCTTGTTGTCCCAGTCCTCCTTCCCCAGGCTCCTTTGTTCTTGGGGTTTACTTAACCCTTGACCAACAAAACACGCTTCCTACCAAAATCTTGGAGAACAGAGAGGAACAGACTCTTTCTAAAGGGGCAAGACCTACGTAGTGTGTCATGGGTCACGGTTTGCCACCTTAGGGCTCAGTCCAGAGCTTGCTGCAGGAGGAGAGGGCAGTTGGACTGGTGAGTGCAGAGCTGATGGTAATCAGGCTTCCCCCAGCTGGTTACAGGCTTTGCAGGAGGTTGGCGGGCCCTTAAAAAAGGGAGTTACACATCTGCTTTTGTTTATCCTTTTTGCTGCGGGCAAGACTGAAAACTTAATAAATTGCATGAAACCTAAGGAAGCATGAATATAAAAGAGTATTAGATAAATTACAGAAGCCTGCCTACCTGTAACATTTTTTATAACATAAATGGTACGTGTGTATTATTTCTCTATAAAGTACCCACATGCCCCAGCCCCTCACTGAGGCTCTCTTGTTTAAACATTCCTGTGTTCTTGCTACTTCTGCTCCTCAGCTTCCATCTCCAACTCCTCCCAAATTTTAACATCATTCTTCGGTGGCAGACGTTTAACACACCAGTGCTCTGAAGATGTGATGATGGTTTTTCGAAGGATATTTATAAAGGGGTTTTTAAGTATTTTGGAGGCTCATCTCTGAAGGAGCAGATGAAAGAGAAATCCTTGTAATGCTGGTAGCATATGCACGCTGTACAAAGAATGTCTCAAATACTTTCCTTAATATGTGCCTGTATTTGCTCCAATGTTCTCACTATTTTTTCAGCCCAGCTCTCCTGGCAGGGGCAGGGATGAAAGGAGAATTGTGAGAGAGAAACAATAAACTTGTAAAACAGACACCTTAGTAAGAGATACTGTAGCTTCAAATATTTGCACTTCCTTTTGTGAAAGAATTGGCATTGCACATTAACCTTAATAAGTGTAATATAGCATGTATCTGAAGGTAGAATCGAAGAATATGAATTTCCACAGCTAATGGGTTTTGAATAAATTCAATACAATTGTCTGGCAGTTATTAGCAGAATGTGTGAATCGGGGGCTATGCAACACTGTATACTTTGAAGACCTTGAACTATTTCTACCAGTTAAGAGCTGTTAGATAGAATCTGCTGAAAATTAGCTTCATTCAGTTATCATACAATATAGTGAGCTGTTCTGGCAAAAACCATTCTCTGCTAGCATTGAGGCAAAATAAATTCTTCTGTTCTTCTGTCCTGAATTGCCGAGAGTATCTGACTGAGGCCAGATAACCTGGCTTCTGTACGTGCACATGTGTATGTGCCACCCATACATATGTGTAAGGAGATCTGTGTCTAGATGTAAATGTTGCCATATAATTTGCATTACTCTCTTGCCCAGTGTGGGCAGGTCACAGGCACCCTGGCTCTCACCAGTCACTGGCTGACCCTGCACAAGTATGTGTTCCCTGCTCCAAAACATTAGTAACGCCGCATTAGATTGGACTTAATTTGGGCTTATACAAAAATAACCACTGCCTGTATTATGCAGAATGTCAAGCCGAATATTTGTGATGGCTTTTCCTTGCTTTATTATGAATCCTGTGGGTCTGATGGGAGGAGAGCATGAGAGAGGATGAGAAGGAATACAAAGGACTGGGAGAGTGTTGGCCTCCCATACACTGAACGTCACAGTTCAGTGCAAGCCAATGCAGAATTATGTTGCTCACTCTGGTATGGCATCTGGGCTAATTTGTCTCACTAATTACAGAGGCTGTAGAAGTATGCTGATGCCATTAACAGTGTCCATGACCCAGGCTGGTGTCCCTACCTGAGCTCTATGGTGCCTCATGAGTGTCTGAGCTTTCCTGGAGCTGGTGACTTAGTGAGACTAGCAAAGTGTAAAGGTCTCTCTAGACTAGGGCAGTAGTATGTTGTCAGTGTACTTACTTACACAGGCAATACACACTTTATGTAATTATTTTTAGAGAAGATATATGAGTTATTTGTCAATGTCTGCCAATACCAAGTGTATGTAAGGCTAGCTTGTTAATTGATTCCTTACAGTCAACAAAGAGCACCCAGGTCTTCATAGAGGCTTTATAGGCTGTATTAACAAAGATGCTCTCGTGGATAGAGCTTGAGAAGTGGTGATTTAAGTTAGACCTCAGTTTGCACGGCTGAAGGGATGGAAGAGTTACTGGTATGTGGAGAGGGGTGGAGTCATGAAGAATTTTCCATTTTATACTGAAAACTGGAGTAAAGTGAACAGGAGAGGGACAAACTGAATTCAGACATGATTGATCCTTCTATGGTGTATAAGAAATTTGGGAGAGACTGGATGAAATGGAGCATGGGGATTCTTGGATAACTCCTTAAGTTAAAGAAACCAAGAAATTGGACCTGGTGGCAGTATGATTGCTAAGCTGTTGAAATGAATGGCTTTAGACTCCATGGACTGTGTCTATGTCCTTTTCCTTTCTTTATCCTCCATATCTGCTCCAAGTACTGTTTGGAGTGATATCACTGCTCTTGTGAAGATGTACATCATATACTGGAAAGGTAGCAGACAGCTCAAGCTTGTTGGCGGGAGCAGTGGGAATGCAAATGTCAGTGCACAGTTCGAAAAATCTGGTACTCTTGGAGGGGAGGGGGTTTTGAATCCCATCACAAAACCAGTTCATCCATTTTCCGATAAGGTCTGTGGACAATGGGTCCCACAACCCCACATGGCCTCTGGCATATTACAAGATTTCATAGTTGTGGTCACTTCCAATTTACCATGTAGACTACTATCAGAAAGAGTTTTGGTTCCAGCCTTGAAGTGTTTAAAATGGAACTGCTCATCCCTGGTAAAACTATTCCAGGAACCGTAGTCCCAGTGTTTTGCAGGATGTGAACCTCCGTCAGTGACTGGTGCCCCTGGTGTTTGTAGCTACAGAAGGCACTGTCACTAGGGTATCATCAATCCTAAACCCTACACGTATTTGCTTTACCCTCAAGTCTTTTCACAGCATGTGTGAGTGTCAGTATAAAAATCTAGGATGGATTCCCTGAAGGAACTGGAATTTCTGGGTGTTGCAAAGTCCTTATTAGGAAATTGGAAAGATACACTGATGAGTGTGCCTGTTTAAAATCAGATAGTACATAAGTTCCCACCATTATTCTCCTTCTGGAAGGATTGCTTATTAACTTAATTGGTGTTTCAAATTAGAATGAAAATGGAAAAGAACAGTAAGCAAATGGTTTTCTTGAAGTTTGGGTATTTACAATATTTAGAAAAATGGTAATTGGATAACTCCTGTTTGAACCAGTACCAATGTATCAGTAGATACTGGGGTCAACTTTTCTATTTCTACTTTTCTGTTCCTTCAGTGAACCTGAATTTAACTCTTTTCTGCACATGTCCTAGCAGCTTTGTATTTATTTCAGTGGGTTTTTTTCCCAGTATAGCCCTGCATAGAATTACAGTCTAGTTTTGTTATCAGGAGAATGTAGCAGTAACAGGCCTGTGTCATGCCACTTGCATGTGGTACCTCACCATTTTGGGTTGATGAGAAGTCCTGCCCATGAGTATGAGCCGATCACACTCACTGCAGCTGAGAACCTTAAATAACTTCTGTTTATGTGAAGGCACTAAGACAGATTTGTTAAAATGCTGGTTGGAACTAAATGTTTTAATGTCCAAAATTAGACTATGTTGTAATCAGTCTGACACAACTCTAGCAGAACAAAAGCCCTTGCATGGGCCGTTAGTCTTGGTAAATTTCTAACAAAATTCTTAAACTAACTTTTGGGGTTTTGTATCATTAGTTGTGAAATTCTGGAGTAATGGTTAAATGTCTAAGGAGTACAAGTCCCATTTTGTAGCCCATAGTAATTACTCTCTTACTCTTTTTTTAGATACTAACGTTCTGGTGGATCTGATATTGTTATGTCCTTCATGACTGTGGGTTGTGAGATTTCTGCTGGGCTGTCAGCTTGCTGCTTTATTGCAGACCAGTTAAGAGCATGGAAAGTGGAGAATCTCTACCTTATCTGGGGGGTCGGCAAGTCGTGGGCAACGTTACCATCAGTCTCTGTTTGCTGTGTGGTGTTCCCCTCATAGGCAAATGTCCTTGAAGCATGGCCTAGGGAGCTTTGGAAAGCATCTCGGTTGGAAATGCCAGACAGTTTTGCACTTGTTAGCAGCTTTTATCCAGAAGCTTTAATAACATCACCGCAAAGTGTTGTTTAACAACGGGCTTCTTCGACAACCATGGCTCTATTGGTAATGAAGGAGCTTATCTTATGAAAGTGCTGCAAAGAAATCAAGGAAAGGGGGGCCATGGGTAAATTGCTTTAATACAACCTCTGTTTAATAGAGGGCTGAGTTTGCATGACAGATGAATTAGCAGATGAGATTCCCCCTTACTTCTTCAGTAGTTCTTTGGAGAGGGTCTTGTCTCTAACTGTCTATCCAAAAAAGAGCCCCTTCTCCTTTCCATAAGTTTTTCACGCTAATGACAGAGATGAGTACAGAAAAATAGTCCATCCAGCTGCAGGCTTTCTAACACAGCCATTATGTTTCAGGCAAGCAAATATTGGAGAGAAAAAAGTGCTCTCCAGCAATTGTAATTAAGGGAAGAGCACCAAATACCTGTAGCAATATGTCAGTATTTTGAAATAATGTTGCATCATGTTTTACCTGAAACTTCATTAATGATAGCATAGATGGCCTCTTTATCTTGCCAGCATCTGCCCTATTACTGGTTGAGACTAAGGGCCAGGCATGTGGAGTAATTCTGTTGAAATAGTTGTTTTTGTGTTTTATGCAACTGACAACCACATCTGGCCTCTGGAATTTACAATCAACCAACTAAATTAGCTTTGAGCTCACTGTGGGGTTTGTTCTCCTGTAACGCAACAAAGGCAAGCTGCTAAAGGCAGCCTACAGTAACACTGCCTTTACATTCAGCTGAGTATCCATCAATAGCGAAACATCCCTCACGCTCTAGTTCGGGGTCATGTTTCACCTCTGTTGCTCAGCATCGCAGGGAACTGAGACTCCAGGCCAGGGGCCTCCAACTTGTCATCTGTTGACTTGTGCCCATGGGTGGCCTGTTCCTAAGTATGTTGTAATACGGGAGGTAAAGATGATTACGGAAAAGCCTATCGTTTGTGGACTGACCTTCTCCCTGTAGGACTCTTGCCTTCCATCAGAAAATGGAAAAAGGTTAAAAATGGCTCTGTGTCCATATTGCTTGTCCTGGGAGCTGCGTTTGAATGCTGGGATTGGTGCCTTGCTCAAATTCAGATGTCATGTGGATATTTTGGGTGGCCAAATATTCAACAAATAGCCGCCTCTCCAGCTAGGCAAGAAGAGTGCCAAGGCAGATGATGCTTCACCCCAGGGTGGTGACGACATATACTGTTTTTTTACCTACCAGTGCCTTACAGTTTCCAGATTATTGAAAGAAACCAGGGGAATAGATGCATTCTGGAAAATGTTGAGTGAGCACAGAAGCACATTTTAAAAATTGCCAGAAAATGAAGAGTGCCAAAGTCCACTGAGAGGATTCACATGGGAGAAGGCAGCAGCTCTGCTGGGTCGTACCCAGTCCTGTCTGCGGTTTGGTACCAGCTGGGGAAATCCTTCTGGTGGCATTAGGGTTGTTGATTCCAGTCCACTCTTTCTTGGTCATATGCTTAGAGCTGGTTCCTAATCAGTGAGGTTGCACCACTCCACTGCCTGAGTCATGGATATGTTTAATGCAAATTCTGTAGGTTGCAGGCGGCCCATTGTTTAAAGAAACAGTTTCCTCCCTCACACAGCCACCTGAAACAAGCTCATGTGAGACTTGATTTTATCAACCCTCAGCTTTTCTTTTGTTAGCCAGTGTGGTGTTCTTGCTAGGCATTCACTAGGTTTTTCAGAAGAACTTGATCTGTGCTGGTTGTGGGTCCAGGTTGAGACAAAAGAAAACTTCACCATTTTCTGCACAGCCTGTCCACAGATGAAGTGAATGGAGAAAAATAAAAGACTGATGAGCAGTACTGGGTCTGCCTCCCTCGAGAGTTGAGTGGGCACAGGGGAAGAAGTAAAATGCATTGCGTTGGAGCAAAACATGCCTTTTGCCTTTGGTTGTGATTCGAATATAATAAGGTTTATGTATTGTGCTTTGCTCATGAATTTCTGTGCACTGCAGTCTACGTCAAACTCATTTCTTGTCATCATGCACAAGTGCTCAGAAGCATGAAATCCTCTCTTTTTTTCTCCTGCAGGGAGTGTTCATTTTAGCCCATGCTAGCAGCTCTCCTTCACTTTCTAACAGAGACATTTCTGTTTTCTCCTGTTGAGGCTGTTGTTGCCTTTGCTCTTAGAACAGCCCCTTCCAGCTCTGTCCCTGTGCTTGCATCCCTCCTCCCATGCCATCCTCAGTTGGAGCTGCAGGAAGGTAGTCTAGACCGGGCCAAACGATTCTTCTCCCCTTTCCCTCAACCGATCTCATCTGTGTCACATTCTTAAAGCATCTAGGGGTTTCTTTTTCAGCATTTAAAAGTATATTATTTAAAACACTTTCAATTTGACAAATTTTAGTTGAAGCATCTCTTAAAAAGCTTTCATTCTCTTAATTTCTTTTTGGTCACTGCTGTCTCTTGGGTTACTTCTGTGGGGTAATGCTTGAAGTCCTTTTGTCTGCCTATCCTCTTCTGGATGTTCTTGACTCCTTTTGGTGCTCCTTCTCAATTACATAGTGCTTGCAGTCAAGGGAAGATGGCACGAGCTGTGCACTTGTTCACAAGCCCTGAGCTTGCCTCCCGAGCCTTCGGTGCATTTGGAGCATGAAGCCGTGCAGTTCAGCGTGCTGCCTAACTGCAGGGGAGGTAAAGCCGTTTGCAGGATTCGATGTTTGCTTGCTGGAGGCAGCAGTGAAAACTCAGATTTACCTCACTTCTGTGATGACATGATGATTAGAGGGGGCGGACTGTATATCTCATTCCTTTTCTAGTGTGACATTAGTAACAGCATTGAAGTTCGCTGGGGTTTTTTGAGCAAATACACGATGTGTTTGCTAGACTGTCCACAAGCACTGAGAATGTTGCCTTGTCAGAGAAGGTGACAGTATTTTGGACTTTGACTGTGACCTGACAAAGTTCAGAGAGGGACAGCAAAAATCAGGGTCTCTAGAGCAGCTGGTATGGGCTGTCCTGTAGCTGTCCCTGTCAGGCACTTGTCTGTCTTTGAGGAGGGACATGAGTTGTTAGTATTTATAAGCCTGCAGTTTCTTGTTCAAATTGAAGCTTTTGTAGTTTTCTAGGAGTCCAGGCTTGAAATCCAACCTATGTATTCTTCTAACGCTTAGCATGTAGCAGCAACAATAGTAGCTGGAGATGTGCTTGTGATTTACAAATGTGCTTCTAGAATTTCAGGTTAATGCTACCAACCATAACAGGTAAAATAATTTGCCTACACTGTACTCAATTAAATATACAGATACTCTTTTTTATCAAGACCAGCTACTTCCATTGATGCCAAGTGCTCATATTGCATGGAGGCAAGCAGCTGTGCACGAGTGGATGTAGTAGAGAGTCAGGCCTAGACATTATTAATATAATGTAATTTCACTGCCAGTAACACTCTCAGGGTAAAGGATTGTGATTGTTTCAGACATTGTTGTGCTCTGTCTTGTCACCTCACTGTTTTGTGAAACTTTTGTGTATGTTCCAAAGTGGGTTTCTTTTTTTGGGTGGCTGGTAGCATGAAAGTCCCCTCTCTACTTTGGTGTCTGCTAGCACCAAAGCTCCCTCCCCGCCCCCCCTCCAGTAAACAATAAACTCCTCTTTCCCGACTCAGATATGTAATTTAGATTATTCCTAACACTCCTATGTGCTAAGGGGTATTCAACAAATACTTATGCTACTTTATTCCCTCTGATGTTCCTAATATTTTTGAGATCTCTCTGTGTATTATTCCCTCCTATTAGACAGGTGTATTATTCCCTCCTATTTAATGGAAGGAGCGATTTTCTTTTTAATTTTGGCTCTAAACCCCGTTCAGATGATGATATTTCCAGGATACTTAAATCTAAGCTATCCTAGCACCAAGCTTTGGGATACCCATGCAGATACACTGTACAATACCTAACATATGCTTAGCTTGTGCATTTTAGCCATATGACAGTGTTCTTAGCCAAGTCAATTTTCTGTTCATTTTTTTAATTACCATTCTGTGAGACACTGTTTCATGTGTTGTACTAAATTTCCAAGTGTCTGGTCTCTGTTACAGTGCTGTTCTCATCTGTTAAATAGGCAATTTCTTTGGGTAACAACACCAGAAATAAAATTATTTGAGTTTGGCTAAGGCAGCAGGATTCTTGACAGCGGTGCGCCTTGGTTTGGCCCATATCTCTCAAAGGGTGAATGAAACTACTTACACATCGCACTTAATTTACAGTGCTAGTGGTCTTGTGTGGAGTGGTAGGGGGGAAGAGGGAGTGCCCTTGCAAGGCACGGGAAAATGAATGCGTTGTCTCTACTGCAACCCACAGGCAGAGACAGTGGCTGCAGTCTGCTCACACCCTTCTGACAGAGGTTGTTCTGCCTCGCTGCAGCCCCCACCGTCCTTCTGCTGAGGGTTTCTGTCACACCACTGTGGCTGGGGACAACGTGCTTTTCTCAGCAGATCTGCAGCGGATCAGCCTGCCCAGCCCGTATTGGAAATACGAATTTTTACATCGGCCAACTGTACTGACTGACCTTCTAGACTCTTCCCTCCTTCCTCCAGGGACATCGTTGAAGCCCCAACCTCCTTGCCCTGCCTTTGGTATGATGTCATGCCAATGAGTGCAAGCTTGATACTTCCACTGAAGCATGAACTTTTCTTTACATTCCCTACTTTTTCCCTGCCCCAGCTTTGTCCGTGTCACCCTGAACATATGAAATCAGTTCCTCTGAGGAAACCTGCCAGGACCAGTGGCCATCAGGGCTACAGTAGTGACTCTTCATTGACTTTATTCCCATGTACTGCCAATAGGAGTATATTTTATTCAGTATAAACTTACTTCTGTAATTTAAACACTAGACTTTCTTCTCCTGTTTATTAAACATCGTGAACAGCTGTGGGATATGCTTCTGCTTTCTGCTAACCCAGTGTTAGTGCTGTTTTGGCTTCCCCTGTTTTCCTCTGTGGAACTCATTTTGGCAAAGTTTCGGGAGGCAAAATAGGGCACCTGGGAGTCTCTTGGCTAAGGGGATGTCAGGAGATACTGGAGTGGCTCTTTGGCAGTCCCAGATTGGAGGAGATAAATCTGACATGTGAGTAGGCTTTATTGTCATAACTTTAATTGTTTTGCTAAGAAAATGTCCGTCTTCCTTTCAGAAGGCTTGATTTCCCTTCCTTCCCCACTTTATTTATGGTGTTACTCATTTTACAGAAGTTTTATGGTATACCTCTCCACTGTTTCTGTTGTCTTGCTTGCTCCTCAAAAACTGGTCTTAAAAATGCAAGGAAAAAACTCAGCCCTCTCCTTTCTACTCCTTTAAGTAATCGTTTTATGTATTGCACAATGTTTTTAATTAAGACCCTTATTTATATGTTTTTTGTAACAGCCATGGGTTCTCCCCACTCTGGGCGTGCTAATCTAGCCTGGTTGTAATTTGCAGTGCTTGCACATTAAAATAAATGGCAATGACACAGGGCCTTGGCAGCACTGCTGGAGGTTCTCCTGAGCCCACTGGGGTCTTCATTGCATGTTTAAAACATCTCTGTTGTTTGCTGGGTTTCCAGGATATCTGGTGGGATAGCTCTGTAAGGAGGAGCTCCCCTTCAGTAGTTTACGTGGTGGGAGTTTTCTTCATGGAGTTTTGGAAGAGCTGAAACAGGAGGGCAGTAATTAGTCCCTTATGTTTGATCAGCCTCATGCAAATGTCTTTGGGAAGCAGGGAAGAAGGTGGTAGTGTTGACATTCAAGGAGATGGATCTCTCTGGTTTTCATGTTGAGTAGCAGATGCCTCTAGGAGAATGTGGGATGTTGGGGTGCCACCAGAAAAGAGTGGAGCAAGCTGGGGTCCCCAGACCAGGAAAGCTGCAGCTAGGGCCATAGTTCAGCCAGGCACTAAAACCACGTTTCTGATGCAAGAGATGAGATCTGTGAGATTATTCACATGTTTTTAAATAGCTTGCTGAATTTGGATGTAAATGCCACCCTTGGAGAAGCCCTGCAGGCTGAAAATACAACCTACAAAATAATGTCAGATGGGTGCATCTAGCACTGCCTTCCCCTCTCCCTGTGCCATGTAGTATTACACCTACTTTAAAAAGACATGTTCTGTAGCTTGGTGGTTTGTGAAAGACATTAATCAAAAAAATTACTACAACTACATAAATACAGTGATATAAAGGCTAATAGTTTCTCATGCTGAGAAGGTTGTAGTGCTCAGTGTAATGTGCGCAAACAGTATTTTACTAGCCTGATCCTTGTGGTGAAGGCTGGTTCTACCTGATTTTTTGAAAAAGATCATCTAAAGTCATTACATTTGCAGATTTTCCCCACCACCTGTTTTCATGTCTGTAAATATGTAAGACAGGACGCTTGTTCTTTGTTCTGAAGGCACGTTAAGATCAATGCCCTTGAGCATGCACCCTCTTCTGACTGTCTAAAAATTTGTAAAAGGTATAGATCTTGATTACATTCTCTTAATCCAAGCCTTTTCTTTTAACCCAGCTCTTAAAAGGAAGCTTACATGACAGTACATCACACAATATCTCAGCCTTTTCCTGACATTTCTGTGGAAGTAAATGAAAGGTGTAAATTAAAAAAAGCAAGTGTTTGTGTCTCACTTTAACCTTCTGTTATGTTAAATGGCTTTATTGAAGAGTGCCGGCAGTGTTCTCAAAAACTTGGGAAAATCCACTGTGAGCCATGCAATTAGTTGCCTTGGGAGCTGAGTATGGAGTTCATGATGTTTGATGTGAAAATTACACGGACACATCTAATTGGGTGTATTTGCACCACACAGGATACCGGGTAAAGAGGTGAACTTTTTTTCCCCCATTCCTTGCTTGTTTTCTTCTTTAGTTGGAGTGTTTACCTTGAACTCTTCCCAGTCGAGATACTATTTATCTAGGCATATGGATCGATCAATAAGTGCATGTTCCCCTGTGCAGATTTTGGAGAGCAGGGGGGAAGGAGAGGCAGAGATGGCACTATGAGCCTGAAAGGATGAGGGAAGATGAACTTCAAGCTACCTCATGCTTCCCATTATCATTCCTTAGCTGTGACTTGCAGTGCCTATCCCAGCCCTAGAGCTCTACTCTTTCTGCAGGAGTCAATGGCTAATTTAGAGAGTCCCCAGCACCGCAGGATCCATTATTCATTATTTCTTTTAGTGGTTAAGTTTTGCAACATAAACATATGAGGATGTTTTCTGCTGTGACCATGGTCATCAGTGTTCATCATTCTCTGAGCCCTTTTGGATTTCTTGCTTTAATGTTTCTTGTTAATGGTCCTCAAAATTAAAGAAAAATGCTCTGTAAATTAGCAGTTGATACCAGTTTGCATTGTGAATGCACATCTTAAGGTATCATTCCCTACACTAAAGAGATCTGTTAACAAAACCCAGCGCTCTCTTCTTTTCTCAGTATTAAACCTTGTGTCATCTGTTTGTGGATGTAGCTGTTTTCTTCCTCCTTCCTCCTTTAAACCTCCAGAAACTTGAATTATGTGTTGATCTTTAAACAATTTGGTTTCATTTTTCTTTGGTTGCAAATATAACTTGCCTGATGAATGCAGCTAAACTGTGAGCACATTTTAAATATTCCATGTTTTTGAACAGTAATAAAGACTTAAAGTAAAACATTTTCCAGTAATTTAGTACTCTCTTCAGTGCAGTTATTCAATTATTAGACCACAAAGGCATTCTGCAGTTTGATGTTATTAAGAAATATATTAGCAGAAAATACTCTATTATCATCTAATGCTAATAATCAGCTGGTAGGAATTAGAAGAGAAGATGTGTAATTGGAATTCTTGTGGTTAATAAGATGTGAATTTTAAAGATGTTTCCAGGAGAGAAATCTAGGTACTATTATAAGAAACCGCTATTTGCATTTTAAAACATTAGTAGGCACAGAGATGAGATCAGATTGATTTGCTTAAAATATCAACGAGGCACAATAATGGAGATTACTGAACAGCACTTTGATCCTGGAGCAGCATCACTGTCTTGCACTCTTCATTATTTGCCGTTCTGCTGTGGGATGCCTTTTCCTGACCTCTGCCATAGCTTGTTTTTAAAACATTGTTGTAGCAGGGAAATACATACTGAAATGATAATTCAGGCCACTGGTTTTCTAATGGGTACCTTTCTCCTGACAATGGCTGACATGACATTCCAGATAACGGTGTACAGCTAGTCTCTCCTTTCTAGCAAAGAGATAGATGTCACAAGTGTTTAAGGGCACGGATAACTTCTTAAGAGGAAATTTTTGCAGATTAGAACGCAGTTGTGTGTGTCTGTCTGTACATGTGTCTGTGTGGAGTGCCACCATTGAGGAGTGTCTTTTTCTGAGCCATTTGCAAACAGATTACACCTTAAAATTGTGGCCTTTGGTTGCCCTGTTACTACTGCTGGATTCTCTGTAAGTGTCATTAATGGCTGTAAAATTATCCACCCACAGGATTTTGTCTTTGACCCCTACATCAGTGAATTCCACAGGTTGATTGCTTGCCATTTACAGTAAGAGGAGGGAGAGATATGTGTTTGTCCTCTTACAGGGCACCTCCCTGTTTCTAGCCTAAATTTGACCTTTAGAAACCTAGTTATACTCAAACTTGATAAAGACAATTTTCTTCTGGAAGCTGAGAGTCTTCAAATGAAGCCAGATGTAGAAAACTGTGAGATGGTAACGTGTAATGAGGCGGTCTTGCTTTCCTAGCATGCACTGGCTCTGAAAAACTCAGAAACATTCTCCTAAATTCTTAAATTGGTTTTAATCTGTTGCTCTTGGCACGAACCGGTGCGTTTGGGTTGTGGAGTTTGCTAGAGAGAGCAGGCAATATTAGAAGTGGTTTCTTTGAGAGTTATGAGCTTCTTGTAGAGATGGTTGGAAGTTCACCGCACAATGAACCATGTGGACGTAGCATGGTAGTGTAGGAGAAGTGAAGGCAAGACACATAGAATCACAGAATGGTTTGGGTTGGAAGGGACCTTAAAGATCATCTAGCTCCAACCCCCCTGCCATGGGCAGGGACACCTTCCACTAGCCCAGGTTGCTCAAAGCCCCGTCCAACCTGGCCTTGAACCCTTCCAGGGAGGGGGCAGCCACAGCTTCTCTGGGCAACCTGTGTCAGTGCCTCACCACCCTCACCGGGAAGAATTTCTTCCTTGTATCCAGTCTGAATCTGCCCTCTTTCAGTTTAAAACTGTTGCCACTTGTCCTATCACTACACTCCCTGATAAAGAGTCCCTCCCCATCTTTTCTGTAGGCCTCCTTTAAGAGGTAAAGTTCAGTGACTTGCAGGGAAGGACAATGTCAAGAACGAAGTGAAGAGCCAGGTGGGGATGGAGGTAAGGATGTCCTGAGAGCCCCTAGGGAGCTTGCCAGGTCTCTCCTATCTGCCCACAACAGGTGGTTTAAAATGCTGAAAACTGAAACATTGCTCTAGGAAAAAAAGGGATAGCTAAGTGAGATGATGGGAGGTGAGCAGAGGAGCAATCTCCATATTTGTGCAGTTTGCAAGGTTTTGTGGGATTTAGTAATGTCCTGAAAATCCAATTAAATTCCCAGGTAAGCAAGCAGCGATTAATTTTTCTGCAATTGAAAGTGTATATCTTGATTATCACCTCTTATTTAATTATCAGAGACTTAGTTTTAGTTCCATAGTTGTCTCAGACACTAGGAAGCAATCTAACTGGAGGATGCTGTACCTTCACAAGCATTTAAACTAGCCCAGCCATCGGTGCTGTTGGAAGAGTTAACTCTTGCCCTCTACCTTGTGCTTGAGCATATGTGAACCAAATTGGACAACTGGGCTGTTAAAACATTTTTTCTGCCCTGCCCCCTGCCTCTCCCCTACATCAGCTCCACTCTCCAGGTCACCATAAAGCAGCCTGAATGCTTTGCTGATGTAAAGAAGGCGATGCAGGAATAAGTGGGAAAAGGTGGGCCTAGGATGTTATTGTAGCCTTACAGTGGCATTAAATAGGAGAAACAATCTAGCTTTTTCTACTTTGTCATGGTAGTTCATGTTTGCGCAATATTCACCAATATAAGGGGAACTGAACACCGCTCCCTGCTATCAAAAGCAGATCCTTTCTAGACAGTTTTAACAAGATTTTTCGAAAGGCACATGAACTTTTAAAAGCAGATGTATCCCAGTCTGCTGGACAGTGTACTTGGTATTTTTGAAACTGTGGGAAAACTTAAAATCTTTTCCTTCTGCTTGAAAAAAGAAATCTGTGAACTAGACCCTGCTGGAAACTCATGCAGAAGTATAGTGAAGGGTTTCAGATCACTACTTGCATGCTCAAGAGCCAAAACTGATGGAAGAAGGGATTGTACTTGTGTATCGAAGGAAAAGTATGAGAACATACTGGTCTAATGAGAGAATGGTGGTGGCTATCATGGGAAGGGTTGTTTCATCAAGGTATTCTGGAATATGTATTTTTGATTTGTCAGTGTTGGAATTTTTTTTTTTTTTTTTAAGAAAACACAGCAGAGCTGTTTTAAACAAATATGAGTATCTGCAGAAGGAATAGGAGGTTTCTTAAAAAATGTGGTGAGTGAACTCCAGTCCCCTTCGGAGGCTTCCCTTGCTGTGTCTTTCTCCCCTGTCTTCCCCTGCCTCACTTCCCTCCTACCAGGCAGAAAATTTAGATACTTTTGCCCAGAAGTGAAAGAACATTTTTCACTTACAGGATCAGGACAATTTTGTCTCCCCCTCCAGCACCCCGGGCTTCAGTGCTCTGGGCACAGAATTTTGGTGGTTGTTCCCTCCTTGTTTTTTGTTTTGCAATAATAACTGGTTTTAATAATTTTTAATAAACTGTTTGTTTGGGGAGATCTTGAAATGATGCTGCAGATAGCAGACAGAATGCCTTGTCCTAAAACACTTCCTCTTGTCATGTAGATAGTTTTATCAGATTAAAGAAACATTGCTTTCAGCATTGTCTGTTTTATTGTTGCACAGATGTGCATATACACCTGTACATGGTAATGCCTGTTCTGTCCAGGACAATGGGAAAGTAGCAACACTGAAATAAAAAAACCAATAATGTGGCTTTTTAACCCTTTATTTGTCTGAAATTTTATATGCAGATCTTTTTTTCTGTGCAGCATAATATTCTATTTGAAGTGGAACTTAGCTCTTAGTTAACACTGAAAGTGATAAGTTGTCTAAAGCCCTGTTTAGACAGACAGAGCTTATTTGGCATCTGCATTAAGCTGTTTGACAAAATGCTTCGAATGTAATTAGTTCACATCAAAGGTACACCACCTTCGGTGGCGGGTAGATGGATGAGAACTACAGATACTGAGATCAGCATGACCTGACTGAAAGCCTTGCGATTTATTACACTTTATGTTTAAAAAACAAAACAAAACAAAACAAACCCAAAAACCCACTCTGGTACAGGATTTTTCAAATTTCTTTAATAATTTGCAAAGCTCTTCCAGAGTCTCAGTTGTACAAACTCTTCACTAGTCATGCTTCTCATACTTCAAGAGAACACAGTGGCCTCCAAGAAATAGATTTTTAGTGTGGCAAAACAGATGTGCAGAAATATGTTGCATTTAAAGTCTTATTTTTAAGTATATTTCTGAGAATACGTTCATAAAAATGATGCATTTCCATATACTCTTCTCAGTGATATTTTTGATCCATCTTTTCCTAATTTACACATTTCAGTTTTGGGGTTTTTTGCCTTGTGTTGTTGGGTCTGTAAAAACAGCCTGAGATCTGAAAGCTTAAGCTGAATTCTTCCTCATTCTTGCACAGGTGTTGCTAAACACTGCAAGTGGAGTGGCAAAGAGGAGAAATAAGATATATGTTAAGATATATCTTTTCCTTTATAATATCCCTATGTTACTGTTGTTACTTTAGTGCCTTCATGCATATTTTATATTGAATTCTACTCCAGGCTACATCTGTCTCAATAGTGATAGCAAAATAAGAAATATTTCCTACTCCACCAGCCAGTAATCAACACTTTTGTTTTATAACATGGGAATTAGAAAAGGATTGGTTCCTGAACTTGCTTTTTGCAGTTCAGTAGCTATGGTGGTATCAGCAAGAGTTAAACAATGTGGGCACATAGGCTACATTTTTCAAAATGACAAGTGATGCTGGACACCCAACTTGGGAACCTTGTTCAGCGCTTTCTGAAGATACACTTTATTTAATCGCAATTTAGATTTATGAATTACCGAGAGTTTAAAAAGTGCCAAGCATCATCTGAGGTGCAAGAGCTCAGCTGGTGCTTGGTAACTCCTGAGCTGCAATCGTTTCAATTGTGTATATAAGCCCTTTATTTTAAGGTTGGTACTTCAAAGTACTTATTATAGCCATCTTGGTATGAAGATGCTCCAGATAAGTTGTTAAGTACATATAATAGGAAACCTACGTGTTGAAAAAGACAGAGTTGTTATGTCAATTCTTTACTGGATCATACGGCTCTTTTAAAAGCATAATGATTCACGGAAGGTGGGAGAAGGCTTCGCCAGAGCTCCATGTAGCATTTGGCATTTTTCCTGAGCAAGAAGTTTCTTCATGTGGTTTACTATGTATAATAAACGCTTAATTGGTATGATTTGGGGACTGATAAGTTAAATGGTGAGGAACAAGTGGTTGCAAAGCTCTATTTAAGCTGTTCAAAAGAAAATAAAAGAAAGGGTTTCTCTAGTACTACTGAGAGGTGGTCTTCCCCTCATTTATGTAAAATTAACTTCTTTCTTAGCATGACTCCAACTATATTGATCCTACTGTAGATCATTCATAAAGCCAACAGCATTTTGGAAACATGCTGCAGTATTTAAAATTTAAAATACTTGTTGCATGCAGAGACGATGGATCATCAAGATTTGGTATCTTAGGCTCTTTTGGTTATCTGATCAACAATAAAATGCTTTGGTTTTCTAACTTCTAATTAGCTTGGAGATGCTGGGTTTTGAAACCTATCTAGGTGGTGACTGGGGTTTTTTTACCAAATCAGAACCTCAAAAACTTATCTGACTAAATTTGTGAGGTTTTTATTTAAAATTTTAAAAAGTTAGTGGCACATTGGGGCTGGGAAGAAACTGTTTAGAGCTTGTGAGAGACTCAGGAGCTTCGAGAGGGAATGTGCTGACACAGATGGGATGGACAAAGTAACTGAGGGCTTGCGTCAGCCTCAGCAGGTACATGTTGGTGTGGGCATGCACACTTTGCCTGGCTCCACATATGCTTACAGTTATGTCTGCAAGATTATAGATGTATATCCATTTATATATAAAAGATAATCCAACTAATGCTGAATTGAAAATTAAGCCCATTTGGTTTTTTTCTTCTTTCCCTTCAGAGCCTCCTCACATTCACACATGCACACACTCCTGTCTTTGAAATCTTTCCCCAATCTCCTCCTACATAATTTTCTGTAGAAACTGGGAGCACAAATAAACGTCCGTTTTAATCCCCTTCTTACCAGGTGAAAGAAACAATGGGAGGTTTTATAGCCAGCCCTTCACCCCTGTGGGTAGGAAATGAGTCATTACCATGATGAAGAAAAATGAGGGACTTCAGCCATAAATTCACGCTAATCTCCCGTTGTGTCAGTCTCTCAGGCATGCTTAGTGACTCAGCATTATGTTTGTAAATGGGGTACCATGCCCTTGGTGGCCTGTCAGGTGCCAAATTGCTCCTCTCCATGTTCAAAGGTCTTTGGGTGGATGGGAGGGATGGGTTCCCTTCTTGGAGTGCAGAGCCCATGTCCAGCCCTGTTCCCAGTCCCACCATCCACGTCCTCAGCACGTGTGCTGCTGCTCCTGCCCTGACTTGCCATGGAGACCCACCACTGCCAGGGTCACTTCTCAGTGTGAGCAGCAGAGTGCAGGCACCTCACTGGTCCTTCAGGTCTTGAAGACACCCACCTGATGATATGCAAGCAGACAGTGCCACTGTCTTCTGCTCTTTGGAAACATCCTTCTTCAGCCACCCTTCTTCTCTTCTGAACAGCTGCTCGGTATTTTGCAGAAAAGGTTTTTTTTTTAAAAAAAAAGTGTCAGTGTCTAGGGAATGGAGATGTTTCACAAGTTTCCCTCCACCCATATATGCATACATAAAAATAAATAAATACTATGCAGATATACAGACATATCTGCATCTGTATTTATATGGATATATGTATGCCTTTCCATGGTAATGTTCCACAGTCTGTGTGGTGAGGATCTGGACGGCAGCATACCCACCCAGAGCAAGTTGGCATTGAATCCTGGACAGCATTTCTCTGTACATTAGCTCAAGCCCATAATTCACCGAGGGAATTATGATGGTGATTCACCAAGCCATGTTATTTTTTTGTCTGTGAACATTATGAATATCTAGGCTTGAACTCTTATGCAGCAGCACCCATTAAAAATTAATGCTGCCTCTTCAGTTGTGAACTTTTGCTTCAAAGTTGCCAACCTTAGAAAAGATCCGTGTCTGTGCACGGACAGGCAGGAGCATTGTGTGACCATAAAGGTGCCTGGAGTTTATGGTACCCCAGCTGTTGCCTACGGTCAGGGTAGAGGCCTGAAACACCAGCAGTGTTCAGGGTCCCTCCTTGGGATTTCCAGAGCAGGAGCACTAATACCTTCTAACCCTCCTATAAGTCTAAACATGACTTCTGCTGACAGGGACTGAGCATCCCATAGCTTAGAGTCTAGTCATCAACATTTTGCCTATGTTGACTGGGAAGGGACTGGTTTTGCCATAAATTAACAAGATGGTAGCAGAAGAACTCCTCTCCTTGCCATCTGTAATAAAGCAGAATAAAATATTCAAAACTCTCAGCTCTGCTTGCAGTGCTGAGGCAAGTCACATGCAGTCAGCTGGTATGTAGCCTGTTTTTTTCCACACAGAATAAAAAATAGTTTATAAATTGTAACTTCTCCACATTCTGGCTACTAGGTCTAAACACAAGTATGTCAGGCTTTTTCTGAAAATAGCAATCTCCTAGGATGTGAAACATTGTTAATTTATCTTAAATAATTCAATAGAATGTCAATATTCCACAACTCCCTCTACTTAGAGTGACAGGTCTGTTCAAATTAGTAGCCCTGAAGAATAAAGAATATTCAGGACATGCTTTTATCTCAGGAAAGACAGAAGTCAGTGCAGCTGCATAAGTTTTTAAAGTAGCAGTGTGAACACCAGCCTGCTACCTGGATGACAAGTAATTTAAGCACAAATTTTGTTTGCTTTTAGAAAAGCAGCAGTATATATATTTTGTACCCAGTTAATAATCACTAAGTTCTCTGTATGTGCATTATATTCTGTATTTTACATGTGCATGCAGGATATACAACATAATGTGTGAGTGGATTCTGTGAAATGCTGTTTCATATTTGCACACTAATTTATTCTATCAAAACCAAAAGTTTTTTTAAGGCTGATCATGTGATGGGTTGAGGCAGCCAGACTTGTTGCTCAATGTATTTTCTCTGTGACAAGTTGGAGATCTGTTAACTGGTAAAAATAGCCCTGACACCACTCTCCGAGCTGCTGGGGTGTTCCCTTTTTCCAGGTTATGATCACCATAATTAGAGCAATAATCATAAAAGTTAAAGTGGGGTAAGACACTCTCCATTTTTCTTTTCATAATTCTGACAAAACAGGATTCCTTACTGTGGTGTATTTTTATCTGTATTATCGAATCTATTTTTACATTTCTGAGGAAGCAGAGGTGAGGGTGTCCAAGAATTCCTTTGGAAAAATATTGCAGACTAAGGATATATTTTTGATACTTGAAAATTTTTACTTAAATCTGGCACCGTGATCTTCTGTTCCCTTGCGTAAACCCTCTCCATTCAGGTGCTCACATCTTTTTGGATATTTGCAAGAATGAATTGATTAATTTGGGCACAGGAAGGAGGCAAGGCAGGGCTGCCCTTTGTTTAACCCAGTGGTGCCAGCTAGTCTGGGTCAGAAGCGTGACTAAACTCCAGCTGAGACATTTCTGTGGCTGATCAAGATGTTAGGGCAACACCCAGAAAAATAGCCTAGGATAGCTTGGCAGTGTTGTCGTAAGACTTAAAGTGCACATGCTGTTTTCACCTCAGATGTGTAACTTGCCCTCTCTGCAGTGGGGAGTCAGGCTAAAAGGACCCCTCTCCTCCTTAGCCTGGTAAAGCCTTCCTGCAAACACACTGGTGCGCTTAGCACGTCAGACGTGTTTGCCCACAGTTCCACAGTTCCCAGGAAGGTGACAGGGAAAGAGGCCATATGTGAACACGTGTAGCCCTTCCCGTCCTAGAAGATCCCATGTGGGTGCCTATGCATTTGTCTTCTTTATAGATGTATGTGTCAGTTTAAAGCCATTGTCTGGTGCCAGGGTGCAGTAACTAAGCGATAACTTCATATGCACTTTCTGTTGTCTGGCCAACGTGTGTAAGCCTAGAGTAACTAATTTCTGAAGACAAACCCAGAGCATCAAAAAAGAGGGTCCCGGACCCCCCATACACTGTTCTCTTCTAGCTATTGGGAAGGATCTTGTGGCTTACTTGTACATTCTGCACAGCTGTCAGTACTTTGGAGCATTCTGGGTTGGGCTTTCTGGGAAGGAAAGTAATAAAATATAAAATAAAAAGGCAATAGATTTGCTGCTGTTACAGTTGTAATTATTTATAATCATATTTATCAAGAATGACCTTTCTGCTCCCTTCTTTTTCATTTGGACACACTGTTAATACCCTGCCTGGGAAGGGCTCCTGATCCAGCCAAGAGTTTCTGGGCCAGGATGAGCAGGCAGACTGACAAGGGTGATATTGTAGGTGTGGGGGGGTCTTCAGACAACTGGAAGAAGGCTCTCGTTCCCAGGCCCTGGTCCTCAGGGCGGACTTCAACCACCTCGGTGTCTTCTGGAGAGAAAACACTGCAGGGTACAAGCAGTTCAGGGGGTTTCTGGAGTGCATTAGTAACAACTTTCTGCCACAGGTGATTGAGAAGGTGACAAGGGGAAGGGCTCTGCTGGACCTCATACTTACAAGCAAGGAAGGACTGGTTTGGCATGTGAAGACTCGGGCAGCTGTGATTGCAGTGACCATGAGATGGGGGAGTTCAGGATCCTGCAAGGAGGGAGGAGGGCTAAAAGCAGGATCACAACCCTGTCCTCAGGAGAGCAGACTTTGGCCTGTTATAAGATCTGTCTGGGAGAATCCTATGGGATATAGTCCAAAGAGAAGAGGTGTCCAGGGAGAGCTGGTTGATTTTCAGAAATCTCCAAGCTCAGGACTAGCCCGTCCCAACAAGCAAGATGTCAAGCAAAGGTGGCAGGAGGCCTGCATAGGTGAACAAGGAGCTGCTGACTAAACTCGAAACGTAAAAATGAAGAATGCAAGCAGAGGAAACAGGGACAAGTGACCCACAAAGAGTATAAAGAGACAGTGTCCAAGCATGCAGGGATGGAATGAGCGAAAACAAAACCATCTGGAGTTGAATCTGATGAGTGATGTGAAGGATGATAATAAAGACTTTTACAGGTACATCATGAGCAGAAGGCAGACTAGGGAGAATGTGGGCCTGCTGCTGAGAGGGGCAAGGAACGTGGTGACAAAGGACATGTAAGTGGCCTTCTTTGCCTCTGTCCTTATGGCTAAATTTTGCCTTTAGGAATCCCAGACCTCTGAGACCAGTGGGAAAGTCCAGAACAAGAAAGACACCTCAGTGGAGGAGGGTCAGGTTAGAGAACATGGCACCTGATGGGGTGCATCCATGAGTGCCGAGGAAGCTTGTCATTGCAAGGCAACCCTTGATAATCTTTGAAAGTCAGTGGCAATCAGGGGAGGTTCCTGAGGACTGGAAGAAAGCTAATGTCATTCTTGTCTTCAAGAAGGGGAAGGAGGAGCATCTGGCGTACTACAGTATGTTCAGCCTCACCTCAGTCCCTGGGAAGGCGATGGAGCACCTAATCCTAGAAACCTAATCCTAGAAACCATTTCTAAACACATTAAGGACAAGAATGTGACTGGCAATAGTCAGCATATGTTTATGATGGGTAAACCACACTTAACCAACCTGTTGGCCTTCTGTGACAAGCTGACTGGTGTAGTGGGTAAGGGGAGAGCAGTGAATGTTTTTTCTCTTAACCTTTATACAGCTTTTGACTGTGTTTCCCATATCATCATAGGCAAACTGATGAAGCATGGGCTAGGTAGTGATGTGGAGAGAAACTAACTGAGCTTCTGGGTTGAAAGGGTTGTGATCAGTGGCACAAGGTCCAGCAAGTCACTGGTGATGAACTCCAGGGGTTAGTGCTGGACCCGGTAGTGTTTAATATCTCCATTATGACCTAGGTAGTGAGACACAGTGCATCTTCAGCAGGCTTGGAGATGATCCAGAACTGTGAGGAGTGGCTGATATACCTGGTGGGTGTACTGCTATTCAGAGGGACCTCAGCAGGCTGGAGAAATAGGCCAACAGGTATCTCATGAAGTTCAAGAAAAGTAAGTGTGAAGTTCTGCCTCTGGGAAAGAATAAGCCCATGCACAGGCTGGTGCTCCTGTGGCGAAAAAGGCCAGTGGTATTTTGGGCTGTGTTAGGCAGAGCATTGCCAGCAGATCTAAGCAGGTGATTCTTCTCCTTCATTAAGCCCTGGTGACGTCTGGAGTGCTGGGTCCAGTGCTGGGTGCCCCAGTACAAGAGAGGCATGGACTTAATGAAGTGAGCTCAGCACAGAGACATGAAGCTGATTAAGGGAATGGAGCATCTTTCATGTGAGGGAAGGTTGAGAGAGCTGGGACTGTTCAGCCTGGAGAAGAGAGGACCCAGAAGGATCTTATCAATACCTGATGGGAGGAGTAAAAAAAGGTGATGCCAGGCTCTTTTTGGTGATGCTTGGTGACAGGGCAGGAGGCAATAGGCACAGACTAGAATACAGGAAATTCTATTTCAGTGTAAGGAGCAGCAGGTTTTTTTACTGTCGGTGTCATCAAACACTAGAATGGGTTTACCAGAGAAATAGTGGCATCTCCATCCTTGGAGATACCAATACCTGACCAGAGCAACCTGCTGTAGCTGACCCTGCTCCGAGTAGGGCAGTTGGACTAGACCAGAGGGGCCTCCAACCTCAGATACTCTGTGATGCTGTAATCCTGCTAGCTGTTTGAACGTGGAATGGTTGACCTTGTGATGGGCAATACTAAAGCAACAGCCATGTCCCCCTTCAAACTAATAGTCCTAATTTGTTTATGCTTCCAACTATTATATTAAGCCGCAGTACAACTGACCCCCTGAGAAGAGGTAACTGAAGCTTTTGTTGAAGAATGTATGCTTGTTGGCTCTATGCCCCTTTCTTCAGAGCCTGGAGGAAAAAAGGGGGCTACTGGTTTATTTATCTTGTCTTAATATCTTCCTGTATTTTGTTGACCTTAACTCTCCATTTTCTAATGAAGCTTGAAGACACTCATGAGCTGAATTTATTAATGCTTTCTTTTGTTGTAAAATGGTTTACTTTTGTTTAGCTCTTATCTCTTGCCCTTTGGAGTTCACATGTATTCCTAAGGAGGAACAATGAGTGGATGTTTCCTGCTCTAGGTGTGTGCAAGCATTTATCCAAAATTTAAGTTTGGGTGTGGAAGTGAAGCTGTTAACCCAGCAGAGGTATTCTTTCTGGGTTTTGACAACTTTAAGGAGTGCAGGCAACATCCTAAATTTACTAGAGTAGCTGTGTACTTTCTGCTCCATCAGCCCATGAGCTGGTGATGAAATTCCCTAACTTCTCATTGCTCGGAGTTGTTGCTTGAGATCCTGTTCCTGATTTTTGAGATTTATTTTTTTCTTGCCTAATTGTTCAATCCGAATAATATTCAAAAAAAGAATCTAGTTATTATTTGGCTTCATTCCTAATTGAGATTTGACTCCTAGAGATGCCGTTCCAAAATGTAGTCCTCCTTATGGCATGAAAGTAGGGAATGTCTTGTCATTTTGATGGACTGATGTTGATAAAACATGGCTTAAATCTGGTCATGCCACAGATCTACTTTTCAACCTGGTACCTTTTTTAATATTCTGACTTTGATCTCAGTGCCACGGAGTTCATGCAGTCCAGAAATCTCTGGAGGATTTGGGGACCAGCCTAGATTATTTGCCTGCCAAAGAGTTTGTTTGGAAAACTTGCTGTTAGTGAAAGGTGTTCTTGTGTGAGGAATCTGAAGGCGAGACTCTTCTGTGAGAATAAAGAATGGTGGGACAACATGCAAGACCCCTCTCATAGTTTCTGGAGTGGCCCTGTTTTAATCCATAATACTGGAAGATGATCATGGACATTCCCACTGTTTTCAGTTTAACCTCTGCTGAATCAAGGTTATAATGTGCCTTCCTCTGCCTCTATTCTGTATGTGTCACTGTGAGTAGATTTAGCCCTTAATCAAAATCAGTGGAAGAACTTGCATGTAGGATTTGGGTGGGAGGTGTTCTTGTGTGATGTGACAGTGGAGGTCATTCTGTGCGTCACAGAATAATTTCCTTTGGAAGAAGCCTCTGGAGGTCATCTGGCCTAATGCCCCATGCTCATGGTTGCGCTTTTAAAAGTGATAGCTTTCATTTAGGGAGGGGATTGCTGGCTTGGAGCCGACGTGCTCGGACCTATTGCTGGCTTTAGCAAGGGTTAGCAGACCCACAGGGATGGTGGGTACAGTAATTTCTTTGGGGCTTGGACCTGGCCCACCTGTAGCTGTTTATGAGAGTGAGACTGCTCTGACAGGAATGAGGATCAAGCTCATTTCACACTGGCTTCTCAAAAGCTTTCAGGAGGTGGTGACTTCATGACCATGGCTGATAAACAAACTTGGCTTTTATAAAAATAGACTGATGGTCTGGCAGGAATTCCAGCCTGTCCAAATGGGTCTGCTCCTGCCAAACAGTGCGACTGCCACTGCGTGAAGAGGGTGTGCCCCTTCTGCTCCCTCCCAGCCTTCACATTTCCCTGCTCCTTCCCAATCAGATGGTAAATATGTCTCTGCACATAGCATTAAGGTTGGTAAATCAGTTGTGCAAATACTGCCAAGTAGGTAAATACAGTAGAAAATAGAGCATTCACTTCCTTTTGTTTAGTTATCAATACAGATTGAAAGGCAAGTCACCCTAAGTAATTGTGTTTAGGTCATTAAACATGGTTTAATAATGACAATAATAGGGTGTGTCCCGAGACAGGAGGCAAAACAGTGCACCTATAATTGCCTAAGAGCAGGTTATTTCTGATAACAAACCTATCTCATTGGGATTAGTTCAGAGGAGGGCAGTTTGATGAACACCCCCTTTTGGACATATCCCTAATGTTCTTGTTGTCCTGCTGCTTATAACTGGAGCCCACTAAAATGTAAAGATCTTTTCAGCACTACCTTTATTTACCAAGTTAAACACTGAATAAAATCTCTCTTGACATAATGATCGTGGGTTATATACAATGTATGACTGGAAAAATGAAGATTCCTGACACCATAGGGTATAAAGTTCCTGTCCATATTACAGGGGATTTTTTCTTCCAGTCTAAACCAGCAGTGAATATTCCTCATTCTGCATGTTGGATCAAGATTACTCTTGCATGAAAAAAATGTGCAAAGTTATAGTGGTAAGCAAGCAAATCTTTCACGGCTAATTAAAAAAAAATATGGCTGTTTTCTAAACTTCTCAGGGATTTTTAATCTTCGAAACCAGTCTCCGCAGAGATGGATTAGTGAGGAGAGAACAGACGAAGCAATCAAAGGTGCCAGATAAATGCAATTTATCATGTTTCCACAATTTATTGCCTAATTATCCTCCTCATTGTGTGTGTATGCGTCTATACGTGTATATTTATATAACGTGTATGAGTATTAAATGTGTTTATGGAATGATACCGCTCCTGGATTTTCCACTGCGTGTTCTATAAACTGCTGGGGGTGGCACGCTTTTTTTTTTTTTTTTTTTTTTTTTTTTTTTTTAAGTAGTATATGAAATCTCACCAGACATAGCTAAACCAGAGTGCATTGCTGACATGCCAACCATTTTATAGAAGACATGACCTATATGGAATTAACAGATCCAATCCAAGTCTCTTAAATTCATATAATGAAATCTCATAAACTTGATAAAATGTGTGATTCTTTTAAATCATAAAATAGTTTTTAAATGCAGCCCATCATTTCTGGAAAGTGAATTTTTGTGTGATGGTAATTCTTTTCTGTCATGTTGTTATTACTAGTTTTGTTGCTGAACAGGTTAAGACTATAATCCACCTCCTCAGCTGTGTGGCTTTCCTGGTTGAGATGGTTCTTCATAAGCCAGGATACAAAGTTCAGCACTTAGTGGGCCCAGTCCTAATCCTTTAGTCATACAATGACTTTTCCATTTCTCAGGCCCAATAATATAACTATGACCTCACTTCTACATAGCACTTCAACAGCTTGTTTTTCCGTGTTGGACTGTGGTTTACACGTTTCAAGAGGACCTCTTATAAAATTGTGAACCTTTGCAGGCAAATAATCTAGTAAGGCTCTGCATTTCTGTTGCAGCATATGAGTCTAAGGTTTTTTCTCCCGCTCTTTATCCAGTTCTTCTGTCTGTTCTATACAGGTCTCATATATCTTGAGGCATTTCTACCCAAGGCCTATTTAAAACTTCATTTTTGGAATAGTAGAGGCAAAGCTGTTTCCACATGGAAACAAATCTGTTGTGGTTTGATTTTAATCCATCCATGGATGTAGTCAGATAAGATTGGAAGAGTGCATCTCATGTGGCCTGTAAGAATGGCTCAGTGAGGATGGGACTCATGGTGCCCACCTTGGAGGAGAGATCCACCCCAGCTGTGGTGGGCAGTGGTGTGTGATGTGTCATGTCTGGCTCTTTGAAAAGAGTATAAGAGCTGTTCCTTGCCTTGAAGGGGTGAGATGCATTTACGAAAAGGGCTATGTGCTTGCATTATACTAAACCAGAAAGTTTTATTGACCCCAGTATTAATTTCAGTTTTCCAGTGAAGGACTACAGGGGGCATTTAGTTCACTCCAGATTTATTTTTCCCTTTGCAAAGTCCAAGTTCTGATTTATTCTTTTACTATCTTTAATTTTAACCCCTAGAAAAATTCTTCTAAAGGGGAGAGAGAGGGAGGAATGAGAGAGAGCATCAGTGGCATCTCAGCCTCTTCATCCTGCTTCCCAGTCTCCAGCCACCTTCTGCCTGACAGGCTCTTCACTCAGCCCCTCAGGTCCAGGCTCCAGCATCAGTCTTTCACCTCTTAGGAAAACAAAGTTGGCAGGGAGATAATGTTGGATTTAACATGATCTACAGGATTGGGGTCAAGGGTGATCACGAGGGCCTTCAATCAGTAGACGTTCATTTGAGCGTGTCATCACTGCTGGTGGTTTTCAGATCAGGCTTGTGCTTACAACAAGCTGAAGTGACAGGTGAGAAACCTGCTTTTCACAGCAGGCAGGAAAAAGCTGTTGGGTACTCGTGGCCAGGGAAGGATAAACATGGCTTGAAAACAGAGTTAAATTGGTTGCTGGCCTTTGCTCACTGGGAGAAGGAGAGCGGATGTCACGCTTCCCTTTATCCCAACGAGCACGGCGCTGTTTGTGGAAGTGTCTGGGGTGACCCCCCTGAATTTTTTTGAAGATGTGTTTCCAGCTTAGAAATGGAATTCTAAGCAGCAGTGACAGCAAGTGGCAGTACAGGCAGACTAGACGGTGCAGCACGAGCCTGGAGCCCGGTCCAGCCTCTGGGTGGGATGTTGGTGTGGGTGTCCCCAGCCAGCGCCTGGTGCGCACAGCTGAGCTGAGACAGTGACACGTCCCCAGGGCTTGTGAAAACCCCAGGACCACCCTGGAGACAGCCAGATGTGAAGTGATAGCAGTAAAACAAGTTTTCTCACTTGCCTAACTCTTTTTAGTTGAGAAAGTGTAGGGTTCATAAGGATTTGTGGCTGCCTAGAGCAGGGAATGGGAGCCCCGGATGTGCAGGAGGAAGAGGAGTTAAAGACATGACTCTTCCTCCTCCCTTCCCACTCTAAAAGAGCACGAGGGTGATGTCCTATCCGCTGTCCCTCCCGGAGGAGCGGGTGGGGTAGACCCCAGCATGGACCTGCTGCTGTCAGCGCTCCCAGCTGCCTGCAAGTCGCATGCATGGCTTGGTGGTCTGCTGCTTGCGCTCCTTCATTTTTTTTCATATTTTCTTCTAAGCAGGTAGAAATATCCCTGATGAGAGAAAACTAATCCCCTTCCCAGAGCTGTTTCATGCAAACTAAATGGGCTTCAGAGCTGTTTAAGGCTTGTGGTTTGGCTTGGATTAGGGAGGGGAGATTTAGGTGACCGTGGCAGGAGATTGAAGCCCAATGGGTGTCTTGTCCCCAGAGCAGAGCGGCTGAGCAGCCCTGTGTCGCTGGCACAGGCTGGACATGCTTGAGTAAGTGTGGTACAACACTTCTGCCGTCAGCCCTGCTCAGGAAGGTAATGGCAGTCTCCAGCAGGTAAATTCCTCTGTAATTCCTCTCTTTGTAGTGACTGGAGACCAGCCACTTCAGCTGAGCAAGAAATTTAGGTAATTGATCCCAGTGTATAAGCCAAGGAAAGGGAAGAAGAAAGAGCAGAGCCAGAGAGTAAGGAAAACATCAGCAGCTGATTTTGTGTTCTGATTTTTGTGTTGTAAGAGGGAAGCAGTTTTCCATCTGGAAATGGAAATGTTGCAAGTTCGAAAGGATCATCTTGAGTATTAAAACAGCAGACTGCAAATCAAGAAGGTTGTTGCCCTTTTTGACTTTGGGTGTGTCACTTAACCTTGTACTCACAGTAATAGAAATGGTCGGTCCCTATGCTGCTGAGGTGCAGAAGCATCCTTCATTCTCTGAAAATGCAAGTGATATACCCCTATAGATTATTCTTGATTGTACAGCTATCAAATCCTGCATAACAGTCTGTTGCAGGTCCACTCTCAGAGCTAGCTTTGGTCAAGTGTTAAATTCACTACAAAAGAAATTAGTCAGCTGCAAGTAGGGCACTGTGTGAACATTGTGAAGAAAACTCTTGGGCTTGTAGGAGAGGGATTTTTTTGGTTTTTTTTTTTTGTTTTTTTTTTTTTTAACTGGGTGGTAAAGGCAAGGGAAAAAATAATAAATCCCTTGGTTTTGTTTGTGTGTCACTACAAGAATGACTCCAGTGATTTTCCATGCTACATTAGTAGATCAGCAATGACCAAAGTGCAGTCAGCCCTCCTCTGTCCCTAACGCCGTTGTTACTACCCGGCTCCACACTGGAGGTGTTTGCATGTGGCCTCTGTGCAGCAGCAACGGCCAAGTGCTCAGTGACCTCCTTCCGCTTGCCTCTGTCGATGCGTCGCGTTAATGGGCAGAGAGGAAGACAGGAGTTTGGCCAAGCACAAAGCAAAAGAGAGGGGAGGGGAAAAAAAACCACAACCTGAAAAAAACCCAGCCTATGCTGTCACTGTGCCAAAAGCAGAGGGAGAATGGGAGTCACAACCAGGGTGGTCAAGAAACGCGTTGGTGGCTGGTGGGTCAGTTGCAAATCACGGCAATCTCCAGGCAGCTCAGCCAAGAAGAGCTTGTGTTTGTACTGGTTGTGTGGCTCCACATACCAGAAGCGTGGCTGTCCTTTTCTCTCGGGATAATGACTAGGTGGAGCAGCTCAAATAATGTGCATGATATTCTTGGTGTTCCTAGCCAGGAAAAACAAAACCCTGGAGAAGCGTGCTTGGTTGTAGAATTCTTTGTCTGGTTTTATTACTGGTGGTGTGAATTGCTGACAGGTGCGTGGGATGCTCCAGGCAGATGACAGCGTGGGGCTGGCACCCTGGGGACCTATGGAGTGCACTGAGGAATTGGAGTTTTTTATGAAACGGGTGGAAGTTGCTGAGGACCCTTGGACAGATGGTGGTGGAGACTCTTCTGTGACGCTATACCCTGGCTGGCACAATGGTCAGCAAGATGGTGGCAGCAAGGAAGGGGTGAAGCATTAGTATTAAGCTATGATGTTGTCATGCCTGCAGATGGGATAATACCTAATTGTGTCATTTGCAACCCAGTTTCCATGAATTACATTCCTGAGCAGTACAATAGATACCCTCCGTTCTTCAATTGCCATCTGAAACATGATATATTTTCCATGAACTCCCACGTAAATGGTTTTTTTTGGTGACAGATTGCATGTTAAAGCACTGGAAGATGAAAGCGCCAAATATTTGCTTTAGAAAAACACAGTGAAAGATTCTCTCATCCTCCTTACTCAAACTGCATCAGCCAGAATGCCATTAACAAAAATGACTCTCTGTAGTTAAACTTATTGGCACCCCCTGGGCATCATTAAGACGCCTTTTTTTCCCCTGTCGTTTGTAGAGGGAGGAGGCATGAAGGGAAGCTAATGTAGGACAGTGGTAGCTTGTGCTTAAATTTGCCTATCTAGGCAATAGAAATAAATAATGCTTGTGTTCGAGGTATCACACTGTTGCCAAAAATAAACTATTGTTGGCCACATGGAGCAGTGAATAATTTTGTATCTACTGTGAATCTGCTCCAGGATCTCTGAGGAGAACGGTCAGCCCTGCGAGGCAGTCTGAAGCCTCCAGATGAATGTCCTTTAGAAAATGCAAAGTTGGGGTGTTCCTGACATCCTGCATCTGAAAATATGTCTCATCAGTAACTTCATATTGACAGCAAATTCAGTTGCTTAGAAGTAGCACATCTCCCTGTTTGTTCCTGCTTCCTGCAGGGCCTCGTCCTGCAAGCCACAAGCCATCCTGCCAGTCATACTTGATTTAGATTGACAGCCTCCTGATATACTTAACGCACTTTCCCCCTCCATTCTCTTAATTTTTATCTCCCTGGTTCAGTTCAGACCTTGCCTCAAACCTAGATAATAATAATGCTCGATTCTGGAAAACCCATGTCTGATTCAGCTCAGCAAGAGGCAGATGGTCATTGGTGTGTCAAGGGTGCAAGAGGGAGCTGTGGAAAGTCTCCTTGCGTGGGGAAGGACCTCCTGCTCCTCCCTGAGTGGTCCACCCCTGTGTTCCTGGGCTTCCAGGCCAGCGATGGTGAGTCATTTGCAGATATCCACACCCACATCTGAAACCATGAAGTGGTCTGGCATGTTTGATAAAATATGTAAAAGATTTTAATGAATATTTTCTGAGGTTTTTTTAATTCAAAACTTCATATATAATATGCAGCACTTTACTAAGTGAGGGGTGAGTATGAGTGTGTGCTTTTCCTCTACTGTATGCATACATTTGTGTACACAATGTGTGGCTTGTGCGTTGTTGAAAGGGAGGAAAAAAGAGACTGTAGACGGTTTTGTGTCTGCCTCATATACATGCTTGCTGGTATGAGTATTTATTGCTTCTCTCACAGATAATCACTTCTTCAGCTCAGCTGACTACATGTTAGTAGCTGTGCATATGACCAGAGCAGTTACCTGAAAAAGTATTAATTTGTTTTTGAGGCTTATGTACTCTTAACTATAATAAGGCAAATTTCATTTCTGGAGATGGGAAAATCATTCCTCAACCCAAAACACCTGCTCAGAGTGAATTTTATCTGCTGCCATAAGATCATTAGTTTGTCTAGATACTTATTTCTCACAAATTAAAAAATGTCA
The DNA here is from genome assembly GCF_965140245.1 of Athene noctua. Lineage (NCBI taxonomy): Eukaryota > Metazoa > Chordata > Aves > Strigiformes > Strigidae > Athene > Athene noctua. The sequence continues at coordinate 57,471,137 of NC_134041.1, forward strand.
TTGGAGCAGGTATTATTGACCATTTTTAATAATTAGAAATTGTTTGGTTTTACTTGATGGTGGATGCATTTTCCAGCATTAGTTTGAGGAATCAGTAGGATTGTATGCATGGAACATTCCTCTCAGAGTAACTCCTGTTTCTACCCCAGCGCTAGGATAGGCTCAGCTTCAATGAAAAAGTTGTGCAGTGTTGGACAGTGACCTCCTGGCACTTGTCGGTCTTGCATTTAAGTCCATGTTAGGTTTGGGGATGAAACATGGATTTAAGTGCAGTATTGATGCAAAGTTTTGTTAGGCAAAAGCTTTTCCTTTCCTCCCAGTCATGTAACACTTTTGTCACTGAGCATCTTGAGTAAGTCTGTAGAAGAAGAGATGGCAAGCAGTAAAGTAGAATCATGTCCTGGAGCCGATATTGTGGCAGAACTAGGGCATGGAAACACAGCTCTTGTAGGTCTAAACTCTATTCTATAGAGCTACTGGAACATATTTTGCTATGCATAATTGTTTTTATTCTCTTAATTGTGTTCTTGCATTAGCATCCATTTAGCCAGCCATTGGCTTATGGCTCATTAGTTTAAGTAGGACTAATCTCCATGTTTTAAAGGTGTGCATAAATCCTTTCAGGCTGGTAGAAATTATATACTCATCTTCATGTTTAATGGTACCTTTTCTCTGAATAGTGGGATTATCTGATGGATTAATTTCAGCAGTGTGGGTATCTAATAGTTACAGAGGTCGCTCGCTCCTGTGCAGATCATTAGGGGAGTAGAAAGGAGAATTTCCTCATACTTCTGTTTGCTTTTTTACCATCTGGGGAAAGGGCCTGGCTTGATGATCTGATTTTCTTTGTTGGGCTGGTACATTTGGTTACTGACTTTTAAGGTGGGTTTTGGTGTTGGGTTTTTTTATTTATTTATTTTACTTTCCAGTGGGCAAGTTGGAAAGGTGCCCCTTTGCTGGGACCTGCAAGGTCCTGTGAGACTCCCATGAGCTAGTCCCAAATCCAGAGGGGGGCATCACACTGGTGACAGCCTTCTCCGCCTCTACCAGAACCTACGGCCACAAGTGGAAGGAGAAGCCAGTGAGGGGAAAAAGGAGGCATCCCTGCTGGACTGTGCTGCCATGTCCTGGTGTGCATCTGTGTAGCAAAAGGATGCTGTGGCTGTGATGGCAGCAGGCTCCTCCAGAGCAGCACTCAAGATAGCTGTCAGATTTGGGAAAACATTACCTGATGGAGTGTCAGCTGTAAAAATGAATCCAGTCCTACAGGTGGCTAGGATGGGTAGATGCTAAAATTGGATGAGACCTTGTGAATTGCCCTGATTTTGTTACCAGCTTCTGGTGAGCATGCTGAGAGCACAACTCTTTCTCTACCACTGTGGGTTTTTTAGACCAGGATCCTTGAGGTCATCTTTGCAGCCCTCCTGGCAAAACCAGTGGTGTTTTAATGTGTATTTATACTCTCAAAAGCAACCTGTAGCAGTCTGGAATAGTATTTTTTCAGACTTCCTCCATTTCTGCTTCAGCTTTGATGTCAGGTCTTCCTCACATATCCATCTTGGCTGAGTCTGGGTGTCTGTGCAGCTCTTCTGGGATGCTGGGGCTGCCATGATGGTGCCTTGAAAGAAAACTCCCCTACTGGTAGTGCCCAGCCAGCATGGAGGTGCCAAGAGAGCAAAAATAAAAGGAGCTAAGACCTGACTGCATCCTGGCTTTGCCTGTGTGGCCATAAGAGATGCAGAACGGGGAGTCACTGTCAGTGGAGTCTGGGCTGGAGGGATGCTTTCCATGAGTGCCCCCAAGGACCTCAGTGTCTAGGCACAAGGAATGGCTGTGGCCATCCTTCTCCAGTCTGGGGTGGTGTATCTGCTTCTGGAATAGCTCTTTGTGTTGAGAAAATGTTCATCCATCCAAACAGGGCCACAGGAAGGTAGTAGGTTTTTTATGTGGCTTATCCTCATTCATAGCAGTGAACAAATAATGTCGTGTGAGGAAGGGAGGTATGGATGGGACAAAGAGCTGGTTAATTTTCTTCATTAAAGTGGAGCCTGGTATTGCAGTCTTTGGGAGCTGCTGCATTAGTTCTTCATGGAGCAGACACAATGACACTGTGGGTGGAAATTGTGTCTGGTTTGTATTAGAGCAGCTGCGAACTGGGGGTAAACGAGGAGAGAGGCACGTGAGGGCAGTTGTCATGGCTGGGTCCCTGAGGCCTGTCCTCCTGCTCTGCAGCAGCCTTGTCCAACGTGCCAGGTGGATGTCACCTCAGCTCACATGGGACTAACGGGGCACCACCCTGGTCCCCCATTCCAACAAATGGCCTCATATCTGAAATGCAGAGGTGGGAAATTAGTCTCAAAAATGGCCATTTGGGGTCAGATGATGTTATTCCAGTATTTCTAAGCCACCACGGTTTATTGTTCGTCTTGGACAAATAACAAGGCCCTGAGGATTTGCTGGTTGAAGATGTGAGCTGCAGTCTGCTGACTGTAGTTGACGTAGTTGCTCTTGCTGCAGATTTGTAGGACGATCTTGTGGGGAGCACTTAAGCAGTGTGGTTAAAAAGCTACTGGGCTAACTTAAAAAAAAACAACTGTTGGCAGTTTCCAGCCAGGAAGGATAGATAGTCTTGTAATTTGCAGACACCGCAGGGAGTACAAGCCATGAGTTTCAGGGCCTTGACCCGCGAGCTGGCACTGGAGCTGTCTGCCCTGGCCCACCATCGGAGCGGGAGAAGCTGCGGAGCAGGATGGGCACTGACTCCAGCGTGTGACCTTAAACCACCGTCAGTGTGTCAGGCTGTGGACTGCGGCAGTTGATATATGGGCACATGTCTTCTTCTGCCATCTCTGTGGGGTATTAGCCCTCAGCAGAGGGGTAGAAGTGACAACCTCTTAAATCAACCCAGTGTGAATTGCTGGAGGTTATGAGTTAGAGCCACTATTCTCTGCTCTACAGGGTGTATAATTCATTAATATTATTTGAGCTGCTTGGTAAAAACACAGATGCTTTCAAGAAACCTAGCAGAATCCTTTTCTCTTTTTTCCCCGTACTGGTAAATGGAGGCTATGCTTTGTGGAGATACCCATCACTCTCTGAATTCAGTTTCCCCTCCAGTACAGAAGTGATCTAAAAAAAAATTAAAAAAAAAAAAAAAAAGAAAAAAGAAAAAAGCCACACATCAAGCAGTCTTGTCCTTAAATCTGAATTTGCCAGGTGCAGTGAGGGAAAAGAGTTTTTCCTTAACATTTTGCAGTTGTAAAATGATGGAGAGGTAATCTTAAACCTTATATTCTATTACCCGTTTTAGCTCTTAAGCCGGTTTTAAAACTTTTATTTCACCTATAGTAAACAGAGTTGCTCTTCTCATGTAAATTCCCCTGGTAACTGGGACAAAGAAAGGCACAAAAGGTACAAGCCAGCAAGATGATCCCACAGTTGTTTCTGGATGGAGCATTTTCTAAAGTTTGCACTTTGGCTGGGCTGGCAGCTGGAGCAGGCTGCAGGGCTGGGGTGGCTGTGGGGCTCTGTCCTCAGCCTGCTGAAAGGCAGCAAAGTGTTCACTGAACCTAGAAACCCTCCATGGTGCCTCCACGCTCCTTGGGCAGGCAGCTAGGAATGGGACAACTGCTCAGGGGAGTGTGGATGCTGGCAGGGGGAGGGAGGGGGCTGTTGCAATGTTGTGAGCACACTGATGCTCTTGTTTTCCAGAGTGAAGGGTGGGGAGAAGCTGAGCAACCACAAGCTGAGGTTCATCCTGTGTAAACATGCTCCATCTCTTCAGCAGCAGCAGCTATAAAATAAATGAAGAAGCTTCTGGGAGCAATTCATTAGAATTTTAGTGTGAGAGTATGGCACAGTCCTGTTCACGCGGTGAGCATGTCTATCCAGGTGAAAAAACACATGTGTCTGTAGTCCAGCAAGTGGCTGTTGCCTACTGTGTTTGTTCTTGTGGTGGACATCATCCCCATGCAGTTACCTCTGCTCGTTCCTCGCCGTGAAGCCCGTCAGCTGTGACTCATCTCTCCCAGAGTGATTTTCCATCTGAAAAGACACTTTCTAATTTTATATCTATTTTTATCACCCTTACAGAGGTCTGACAGCCAGCATTGACTGGGAGACAGGGTTGCTAATCGCGGGGGTGAAGTTAGGGTGCTCATGTATGGCTACAGTTACACCTTTGCTAGCCAGCAACTATTTACCTAGATAATGGTTATAGAAACCTGACTGCATGCTTACTAAAGAGAGTTCCTGTTATTAGCAGTAGTGATAAAAAGTTTCTCACAGCCAGGATGCCTTCTGCTTCTTATGAAAAATCGTATCTACAAAGCCCATTCAAGAGGAAGGCAGTTCATTTTAAACTCCCCCCTGCAGTATTTGAAATCCATCAGGTCCGTAAACCTGAAAACAGGGATTGAGTGTAAACAGAAGTGAAAATAAGATGGTTTCTTTTGTGTGAACTGCAGAGTTTAAACTAAGCAGCAGAGGTAGTGGAGAAAAATAATTTTCCTGACACGAGGTGTGATAGTAATACAGTCCAGGTCTGCTATAAAGAGTTTTGCCAGCACAGCTATATTGGTCAAGGATCCGATGAAGTGTGGTTTTTATTTTTTATTTTTTTTTACACCACTGTAGCTGTTCAGACAAAATCCCCCATGATTCCGTAGATGCAATTATGCCAGTAAAACTGTGCTTTTGATGATATGGGTGATTTTGCTCACTGGAGGGCAAAACGTTGTGAAGCCATGCACCAGTTTAAATTGTGTGTGCTCCAAGGGTATAGTTTGACAAGCTTTTCTTTCAATGCCTGTGCCAGCTTTAGCAATCACCCCACCGTGCACACTGTCTTTGGGATATGGTTTTGCACTCTGGCTGACACGGCATCAGACTGAAGGCAGCTGAAGGGAATGGCCTCACCGTGTCTGCTGCGTTTCTCCTTACCCTGGTACTGGTGTTTCTGACTCCTGTCAGCTAAGTCAGAAAGCTGTAGAGGCAGATAACTTGGCAGAGGAGGACTTCTTTTTTTTGTGTGTGTGTGTGTGTGTGGATTTAGCCTTCCAAACTCGTGAGATCAGATAAGCCACAGTGGAAACAGTAGAGACCTGCAGACCTGGGCTGCAGCCCATGGTTGGACCCACTCAGGCAGATGATAAACCCCTCTCTTGTTTGTACTGCCATGATTGGGAGATCAAATCGGAGAAGGGCTCTGGGTTAAAAATAACCCACCCTCAAAGCAGACAGACTGATGGTCCTGGCCGAGGTCGGCCCCACTGTCTGGTTCACCATGCACGTTGGCCACCCGCCGCTCTGCCAGGATGCAGGCGAGCGCAGGGGCAAGCAGCCGGGATTGGCTAACCTGGCACGGCTGCCTGGAGAAATACAAGACGAGTTATGGTTTTAGAGTACTTAGCTCACTGGCAGAGTGCTGCTGGAGCAGGTCTATACTGGGAACATCTCGCACCACAGTCTAGGAATGCTGGATTAGCCTTAATAGTCTTCATAGCACAGATGGAGCTTGTGCTGTCGGAGCTGCATTTTTGTGGTTTCACACAGCCCATCTCAGAGTGAGACAGTGCACAAAAGCGTGTCTTTGCAGGTGGAAGGATTTCTACCAGATCAGCTGTAGGAAGAGTGGTTCGTGGGTATTTTCTTTGTGGATATTTGAGCCTTCTGTGGGGCCCTGTAGCATGGGAGTCTGTTACGTAAATAGAAAGACACAAGACTTTGCATTGAATACCATATTACAGGGTAAAGGCCTAAGACTGATTGAAATCAACAGCTTCATTTTAAATCCCTGGCCCTATAGAAAAAAAAAAAAAAAAGTTTTCCTTTTACTCATACCAAAGAAACAGAAGGTGAAGCCCAAAAGCTAATTAGAGCAACATCAAGAATTGTTGACATCTATGAATGTTGGGTTGGGAGCAACTCTGCTGTGTGTAGTATGAGCTGCTCCCTTTAAATGCTACAATTCTGTGATTCAGTTTTTTCCAGGGGTTCTAATGTGTTTTTTTTTTAAATTCAGTCTGTTAATCAAGGTAGGAGAAAGTAAAGCGATTCTCTTTGGATAGCCTCCAGTATCTGAATACTTGCTTTTGTGAAATGCAAAGAGGAGTCCTTCCCCTCATGTACTGCCTGATGTTGTCTTAAAAGAAATGGACAAAATGCTGCCCTCAGGGAAAACGAGTTACAAAGCTTCTCATTCTTTGTTGGGGCCAGGTTTCACCCAAAGTATTCCCACTTCCCATATTTGCAAACCAAAAAATGTGCTTTAACCAAAAGTAGAGCTGTCAGGCCAGTGCTGGGCTGCAGTGTAGATCATTCAGTGCATCTAACTCGGACTCTTTAAAACATTGCTGCTCGCTGCCTTCCACCCCATCCATCTGCTGGAGGGCTGCATTATCATCCCATGGAGAGAGGCTACATCCCTGTTTCTGAGCTGTTATAGGTCAGGAGGGTATGGCAGTTCAGCAAGTTAGATGCCAGCAGATTGTGCTTGAGGTTTACTTGCATCTGGTGGAGATGCATGGCGGGCAGCAGCGTGTGGTATTGTCCTAAGCTGTGGTTGTTTCCTCCAGCAGAGGCCATGGCCTGTGAGCATCCTTTGTGCAAGGAGTCTCAACAGGGGTGACTCATATTTTGAAAAAGTGAGGCCTTAAGTAACTCACACAGCGAAGGCTGAAAGTTAGCAGAGATATGGGTTCTCCTTGCTTTAAAGGGCATTTGATGATTCAGCACACATATGTAAGCACACCATTCATTCCTGCAGATCTCTGCAGTTGTTGGGCATAATAGGACATGTTGGTATACTCTTTCTCGGTGAATAGAATTAATCCGCTGACACAATAGACTCGAATGTCTCTTGAGCCCTACAGAAGCTATCACGTTAAAACAGGTTTATTCACTTTTAAAAAAAATATTATGTAAAAACTTATTTAGAGAGTTCATTAAAACCAGGATTTTCTTTGTCCTTGTAAGACGTCAGGGCTCACTAAGAAAAGCCTATTGAGCGTGGGGTTATTTTTCAACCGTGTGTTGCATGTCTGATTCTAAAACCTTTCTGAAAAATAGCTCTTTTGTTTATGCAGGAGCCACATTTCCTTCCATGCTAATGTATTTTCTTTAAAAATATTAGTGAAATGCTATGGAGGCACAAAGTTCCTCAATACACGTATTAATCTTGGCATGCAAACCCGTAACTGCATCAGTTGTAGCTTACTGACACTAGTTCACATCTTCCAGAAGAAGTGTGTCTGAAGCGAAGGATGTGGCGAGAGCATTGTAAACTGCTAGGATTGCTGCCTTTGCTCACCTTCCAACCACTGGGCCAAACTTGTGCATGAAGATTTGGTTGTTAAGTCTGGAGATGTGCCACAAAGATGCTTTGACAAGTGCCCTAATGTCAGGAAGCACCACAATGAATCTTAAAAAAAGTCACCTGGTCAGATGAAAATAGCTTTCATGATGGTAATCTCTTGCACATGTTGCAGTTACAGGTAAAACGTCCTTCTAAGCTCAGAAAAAAACCAAAATTTAGATAAAAATGGACTAGTTGACAATCTACCGGGCTACTGCTACAGGACATAGCTGAGCTGGGTCTTAAGGTATCTGCCTGGTCTTTGAATGATCTGTGCTGCACTAAATGCACTGACTGCACAGTAGCTCTTAGAGGGATTCCCTGCTGTTTCAGTGTACAAAGTGGGGTGACCTTTGCTCTACACCCTGTGCAAGGCTGTAGTGTGTGATTTAGGAGGTCAAAGAGTACTATCTCCCTAACGCAGGAGGGCAGTGGGCACCACTACACCTTCATAGTTGATCACCTTGCATGCTTCTTGCAAGGTCAGCTTCAACCAATGCCTAATTCCTCTGCAAAAGAAACAGATGTCAGGATTAATTCATTTATATCTCTACATCACAGCGCAATGTATTTTCTTCCTACTGTAATTTGGGCCCTGTAATATATTCACTTGCTTTTTCCCTGTAGCTATTATTCAAGTATGAATATCATTAATCTCCATCCCCTCAGAACAATTGGACTTTTGAGGGAGGGAGGAAATGGGAAGAAAGAGGATATTAGGTTGTTCTGGGATAGCAACTGGGTTTTTGACCATATTTAAGTATTACACATCAGTTAAGGCTCAAAGCTTTATTTTATCTACAGAAATAACTGCATTCAGTCTGGTCGTGGCTGGGTCTCGTTAGACCTTGTTATTTCCGAGATAGAGAACAAGAGGAAGATTTAATTTTTAAACAGTGAGTTTCTATTGTTTGTTTGAGGTCAGACACATAATTACTTTAACCGACTGGCTCATGGGATGTTAGCTGCAGATGTGGGTTCAGGATCATGCCCCACTGCTGGCCAAATGAGGCAAATTACATGGTCTTTCTCATGTCTTGTGTCTTTTCTGTAAATTGTGGATGGTGGCCTTTCCTGCCTGGCAGAAGTGTTGTGAAGATGAGTTTCTTTAAGACTGGAAGATTCTCACATATTGGGAGGGTAATTTAAGGAAGGAAGGACCTCTGGCAATACCACTCTCTCAGGGTGGAATTGCCACTGAGATCCTTTGCTGTTGGACAGCTTTTAGCTCTAGACTGCCTCCACGCTTCCTATGTGTAGATACAACATCAGCAGACATGTCAAGAACTGTGTCTTTTTATTGATAGATATTCCATCCAGCTCAGCACATAGGGGTGATGCAAGAGACACTGGTACTGCCTTTGTTTTTCATAGAAAAAGGGTTGTATTCCAGGTTATGCTGGTTTTCCTAACACTTGATAGCCCCGTCTCACCACGGAGAGGACTGGTTTCTCTGGAAAGCCCTAAACACATTAATTTTAATTTGTTTAAAACATTTTTAATAATAATTTAATATTCCTGGAAACAGATGTTGCACAGCTATATTTCACCCCAGAGCAAAAGTTAGAGGCCAGGTTGTAAACACATGAAAAACAAGGCTGAAATAACTTTAAGCTATGTTATAAAAGAGCCACTGAAGTTTGCTGTTACGTGTGCAGATACGTACTACCAATTGACTGCACATGCGGTCTGTAGACATATAATGCAGCGTGTGTGTATGTGTATTCCTACTCTGGAAAACTGCTTTAAAAAAGATCCATCCCAGTCTTTATTTTACTTTTCAGGTCACTTTTCAAGATCCTGGCTCACTGGTTTATTTTGGCTTGTGTCTATTTATGATCATTGTAATCAGAATAAAAAAATTTCCAAGTGCATGTTAAAGCATCCAGGTTTTCCTGGTTTCGAGTTGAATTTGAGATGAGAACAAGTGGTAGAATTTGGATCAGGTTCACGTTCAGAGCATTGTCTGGAGATCTTCAAAGCCATGTTTAGTTTGGCCCATGTCTAGATAGTAGTCTGTAATAACACTTGTATTCAGCTTGTAACTGTCATTTGGCTTGGACTTTCTAAACTGTGAAGCAGCTCATTCAGAATTTGAGTCAGGTTGTCTGAAAAGATTTTACTTAATTATTTTTTTAATTAACATGACACTTTCTAATTTCCTTCTTCTTCTGTTCTGTGTTTTACTTGGGAGTTATGGTTGTTCCATTTTTTAAAACTTGGAGTGAGTGTGCTCATACAAACAGAGAAAGAGTGCTATAGAGGGAAAAATTGGCAGTACTCACTGGTAATCATAAAATGGGCATCGTTTGGTATTTTGGCCTGTACGCGGGTGAATTCTAGAAGCCCTTCCTGATGTCTCCTGATCTAGTCTGCTCCAGCAGTCCAAACTCACCAGTTTGAAGGTTTGGATCCCAGTTGAGGGGCTCCTCTTGTGGGTTGTGCTGGGCTGTTCAGCGTAGTCCTTGTCCACCTGATAGAGACCAGCACAGGGTGTTAACAGCAACACCTGGACAGCTTTGAGTGCACATACAGGGTTATTACTTCCTTGCATTTATCAGTTGTAACGATCCAGGTCAGGCGATTTTCACTGTTAACTTATCAGCTGACCTGAAATGCTCCAGCTGGTCACTGCTTGTCATGCAACGTCCTGTGTCCTCTCCACTTTTATCACTCATTTCAGCTTAATTCTACTTCACAAGTAGCCTTTAAGGAGATCACTGCACGTGGCTCTAAATTGAGGTTTGCTTCCCATTTGTTAACTGATAAAGAGTTTTTCCAGCTCAGAAATTCATGCTGCATAATCAACTTTTAACCGTAAATACATACTCTTGAGACAATGTATTCTTTGCATATTGATTGATGGACATGCTCTCTGTGTGTAGTCCCTACTTCTGTGCAGTGACTAGAAAACATATAATTGACATTAACATGGAGATCTCGGTTGTTTGCTGATGGGGATATATTTTTTCAAAAACCCACCACCAAACCCCTAAATTCATATACTAACCTTCTTTGGCGAATTACTATATTGCAGAATCCTGTGCAACCTGTGTAAATTTTTCCTGTGTGTTTTTAAAAATTTTGACTGTATCCCTTCAACTTTCAATCCTACACCTATTAACTGTTATATCCGTTTAAAGCCAACTCTTGAGGAAGTTCTCCAAATAACAATCCTCTAACAGCCTGTCACCAGCAATGCCCATTGTATCCAACACTTAACAGTCAAGCAGGGAAGCACCAATAGCTTACATACTTCAAATAGATGCCTTGCATACTACTAATAAAAATTACAAGAAAAACAAAAGCTTAACTGCAAAATGTCAACATCTGAATTGGTCACACAGGTATTTTCTATACATTAATGCTCCATAGATTTGGTCTGACTTGCCTGCCGTGCCCCACTGACAAGAGCAGGCAGGATGCAACACTTGCCCCTAGAATCCGTGCAGGAAAATAGAATGAAGGAAAAAATAATGTGTGAAAAGTGAAACCATTTTATTCTTCCCCCCTCCTTCCCAACATCAGCTTTTTCAGCCAAGTATAATGCCCGTGCTAGATCAGACTGTAAACCCCTCATTTAGCCATCATTTGTATTTCTGAAAACTGTTATTTAACTATTATATAGAAAGCCAGCAGGATTATAATTTGAAATAGAAATGCATGTTGGTTTCTTGGCTTTATAATGACATGTTTATCTGCACCTCTAATGCTCTCATTGCCCAAGTCTGCACTTTTGGTTAATGTGTTTGCCATGGAACAATTGTTTTGCATCAAAATTGCACTAAAACAACAGCATTATGTCATCTGTGTAATTTGTATTCTTTACACCACCCCCCCACCCCAAACGTTTTGTTTTAAATCTATTTGTGTTCAGCATGAAATGTGCGGTAATGGTGGTGTACTCGGCACATATTACTATGTAGCTTCAGCACTGTCAGGTCCTTACTGACACCAGTCTGTAGGTTAAGAACACTTCAATTGGTCTAATTTGCAACCTGATCAGAAACACTGACCTGGTTAGTCTTTAACAATGAATGTGTCTAATGATAACTTGTAGACACCCTTAGTGAAGGCAGTGATGTGTATACAAGGAGTCATTTCCAGCTACGCAGCTTTAGAAGGTCTCAGGCTGCCTTATCTAGGATATCGCCTTGTCCTGCATTTTTCTGCAGTGTGATGCTTTGTCACTTCTAATGATACCTATCCGTCAAGCAGCATTGATTGAAATGAAGATAAATTGAATTGATACAAACAGGAGTTAGATGACTCATTGATATAATTAGGCTGTCAGAATATCTTAAGTGTAACTTAACACATTTTACTAATGTTAATTATATGGTCTTTTATATGGGAAACTTCAGTTAATTTTGTTCTTCACAAAAGGAGAATGCAGCCATTTATTAATTGTGAGATGGCTGTTGGCTTCATAGAAGCTATTTTCTAGAGGAGAGGAGGTATGTTTACTGAATTTCCTTTAAGCTGTCAAAAGCCTGAAATTGATAACAACTTAAAAGAATCTAAACTGTTAATAGTTTACATTTATAATTCATCTAATGTGATAGCTTATAACATGAGAACCAAATATAGAGCGTAATAAAACAAGATATTTATTGCAAATGGAAACGTGCTGAATAATGAAACAATACTAATTGCAGTTTAAACACTTTTGATATGAGCTGTTTCTGAGAGGATGTTCCAGGCATAGGAGATGAGATATTCTTCATAATAAGGACACAAAACCCATGCAAAATATTTTCAGAAGTATAGATAGGCTGTACATCTATGCCTTTCATTTTTTCCTTTTTTTCTTTTTTCTTTTTTTTTTCTTTCCCCTCCCTGAAAATTCCGGGTTTTATCTTATGTCAGAATTGATCACAGGAGTCAGTTTAATTGGGAAATTCATTTAAAATAGTTTCTAATTGGCATCAGAGAGTTGAAAGTTCAGTACAAAGGTGAGATCTAAGCTTTCTAATTAGATTGAATGCAGTATGACTTAAAGAATAGTCTTGATAATTACAGAATTTAATGCAAAATTATATTTTAATGAAAAATGGTGATTTTTACAATGACAAGTCCTGTAATTCTCATTCAGTCTTTCATCTTACTTTTTAAAGAGGAAATAAATTGTTTTGTGCATCTGTGTGTAAATTTAGTATTAAAACCTCACATAGTTTTATTAAAAACTAATATTATTATCATTTAAGCTTTTATGGATTAGCTGATAGGTCTGCGGTTCGGATGCAAAACCTTATTCCAGTCATTCTGAATTTTCTTACTTGAGTATAATTTTCTGTTGCGTAGAATTAATATTATGAACTCAAGTTTTTTCCCCTCCCCTCCCATTCGTGCCCCCCCCCCCCCCCCCCCCCCCCCCCAAGTTGTTTGATGCGGCTGAAATTGAAGGCTGAAGTAGAAGGGGCCACTTAAGTAGTGAAGGGTTTTTCTTTGTAAATAATAGATCAAGAGCACCGTAGCTGTATCTAATGGAGCCGTATGCAGCCTCCGTTTCAAGGACAGCGCGGGGTTTAAAAAAACATAACCATAGTTCATCCCCATCGCTAACCTGTGGTCAGTTTGGCTGCTGCTGTTGGCCAGTCACATGTTTTAATTCATCAGACATGTTTTTTTTATAAACCTCTGATAATATCAACACATGAATAGCTGGGATGATCGCTGGGATTTCCGGACTGAAATGACAAGGGAAAATAAAATAGAACGGGTGTTTTGTAAAATCTGTTTCTTCTTTTCAAGCCCAGGGGTTTACCTGAACACCGATAAACTTTCATTATAAACAGCAAAGTTAAGGTATGCTTTCACAAAAGCTAAACTAGCTGCTCCCCAGATTTCTTCTCCTTATATTTTAATCTGATAAAAATATTTCAAAGGCTGTGCCTGTTTATTTTTTTGAGTTAAACTTGAACTTATTTAAAGGGGGGAAAGAAGCCTATTCCTGGCATGCAGTACAGTATTTAAGGTTTTATGAGAAATAATTTAGCATTCCTTGATATTTTGAATAAAATCCTTCACACATAACAGATGTTACCCTTTTCTTTCTTTTTAGTCAAATTTCCTTAGCTCTGTTCTTCCAAGTGGATGCAATTTCAATGTCAAAATAAGTAGCAATGTCATTGGCAAAAATGAGATGATTCGTGTCAGAAATATAAATTTTAGAAAAAAAGGCAAACCCGTGTTCCCTGCCTGCAGTCCAGCAGACTTGTTTGAATGTAGTCAGAGACTCTGAAGTCCTTTCTCAGGCAAAACTCCCATTGGCAGTTGATTACCAGGATTGGGCCCTAGCTGAAAAGTCATTTTCCTAGAAATTTCAAATGCAAAAACAACATTAAAAAATCTGATGCAGGACAAATTTATTCTGTTTTACACTCCCTCCCGTGCTTAAAGCAGTCTGTAGTTGTGTGTCTGTTCCTTGAATGACAGTGGTGTATTTGCTTGTAAAATAATTCATCTTTCTTGTGCCACTCACTTCTTTGCTTTATGAAATCTTGTAAAATCAAAAGAATCAGTTTCTCTGGTGATTTTTACAGGGTTTCCATTCAAAACCAAACACAAATATTCAGTGAGAATTTTTACATAATTATTTTCTGAAGATTTTTAGTTTGCCTAGAATTTTTTTTAGATTTTACTTAATATTGCTGTTAATTACACACTGGCTCATTGTGTGTTTCAGCCTGCTTCGCTTGTACTTTAAACAATTAAAAATGCTTTGTGAGTGGTAATTTGTTTGCTTAAACCAAATATCTTCTAAGCATAGGTTATGGTCATCTGCGGTAAATTACATGAGATAAAATATAAACTGCGTTTTGCCTTCATTCTGATCGGTGTTGTCAAGGATTGTGGCAAACAGTAAAACATCCAAAATGAAACTTTGGAAAGAAAAAAAAAAAGAAAGCAGCCAGATTTACCATCAGTCATGACCATCTCACAATTTTTTTCCTCTTCTGCTGTAAAATAATTTTATAAGATTTTCAAGCGCCAGCTGCCTCTGTTCCATGTCCAGCATCCCCCCAAGTGTGGCCGAGCTGAGATGCTCGTTCTGCACCAGGTTTGTTTCTATGTGCGGGTAGGAAAACACTGCGAGAGAGACAGAGGCACCTCATGAAACCTCCCAGGAGTTCTCCTCCTGTTTTTTCTTCCCGCCGTCTTCTCTAGTTTGTTTCCACCTAGCAACAAAAATTACAGAAACCCCTTCAACGTAACCTTTTTCCCTTCCCCCTTTCACCTTCCAGCTGCTTCCCAGAGAGCTCAGATGTGGAAAAGCCAAAATCCCGGAATATGATGAGCCCGTTAAATTAGGTGATTCCTACGATTTGTTTTCTTGCCAGTTCTCAGCTTTCTATTTTGTACTTTCTTAGCCAGTGCCGGGGAAAAAAAAACAAGGCGGCTTGACAGCTAATAGATACCCCTGCCATCAATTGCCGAGACATTTTGTCTTTTGTGACATTGAGAAAAAGACAAGGAAGGGAATGGAAGCAACTAAAAAATGTCAAAAGATCAAAAAATCAATGGGCTGAAGGAATGTGATCTGTTTATCGGGGTGTAGCTGTTCTTTCTGTTTGCATTAAGTCCGAGTGAGTGTCTTTGGTCGCCACTAAACTTGCTTTTATTCACTCCCTAGGAGATGTAATACAAGCATGAAACGATGGCTCACAAAGCAAGCACAGCGGCGAAGTAAATAAATAAATAAGTAACTAAAGCAAGCCGGGGCTTCTTTAAAGACCACGAAAACAGGTTTATTGCCTTACATTTTTTTGCCTCGTATTAAACACGCTTACCTTTCTGCAGAAACTTGTTGCTGAGCGCAGCAAATGGACCATGTTGTGTTGACACGGGTGTCTTGTTTCTGTGTTACCGGGAGGTTATTTTTATGTATTTATTTTTGAAAATGTCAATAAAATGAAAAGAGGGCGAGAGTTCAGTGAGCGGAAGTTCTGGCAGCTGATTGAATGCATGTGCTTGGCGCTTGACAGTTCGCGTCAAGTCTTTGGTTGGACTTTCCCTTTGCTTTCCCGGGCAGGGAGCTGGGTTTGTTTTCTCTGAAACATGAAAAGAGTTGGGCGAATGCAAATGCGAGGCAGCTCCGGTGCGTGCCTTCCCTCCGCACGCCAGTAATGTAGTGCTTGCTGGGGTTTTAAAGTCGCTGGATATTGCATAGCTCATAAATTCTTCACAAGCATGGATGGAAGGGGGGGAGATGTGTGCATGTATCGGGAGAGCACGCGCGCGCGTGTGTGTGTGTAAGTGCTGTGCCAGCCTATGAGAACCGATGGAGCAGACAAGGCGACGCTACAATCTGTTGGACAAATTTTTTCTCACCCCTTGTAGTTGTTATGTGATAGGAAGTATGGCAAGGGCTGCATATTTTATAAACTTTCTATTAAAGTTGTGGCATGTTATCATAAAACTGAATTGCGATACTTTGTATTACACTCTGGGATTGAGAGATAGACATAGGATTAAAAAAACAATTTCTAGGCATTTCTAGATGATAAATTTAATTTTCTTTGCTATTTGGAGGTCTTCTTTGAAAATGCAATTGTAATGAACGCATTCAGAACTGGAGAATAGATTTACCCTTGGCTTCAAATAGTTGACGTTATCAGGCTCTGTCATTCGTTCCTTCCTATTTTCGGGCTGCTAATTGATGTTTTTGATGTCAGCAAGAAAATTGAAGAAAATGTCATGTGTGAACCAGTGCGGAAGTTAATAAGATTGACTTCGTTGACAGAATTTACAATGAGCGCAGAGACCGCATAATGGGACCGCTGCGAATTCGTGTGCTCTCTTTGGAGTCAAAATTGACACCTCACGCTAGGCCAGCGGTCGATAGAAAAGATGCAACATTTGGGAAGGTTCCTAATCTCAGGTTTTTTCCTCTTTCCCCCCACCCCCTCTCCTTCTTTCTTCCCCCCACCCCCCCCACCCACCCCCCCCACCCCCCCTTACCTTTTGGTCTATGGAGCTTATTTAGTTGCAGAAGCAGCTGTTTATCCAGAGGGCTACTGCTTTGGACCAAGCCAGAGCCTTAGTTCAATCTCTGAGCGCTCCTCAACAATGCTCATTTTTTATGCTGTTTTGAGTCTGAAAGCAAAAGAGTCTTGAAAAGGTTAGATTAAGATGTGTCTTAAGGAAAGCTATACTAATATTGGACAGGGTCATTGCATATGCTTGGGCTATGTGCAATAAAGCTGAAACGTAAATCCCCTCCATATAAAGGAAGGAAGCTGTGGGACACCTACCTGAGCTTTAAGCATAACAGAAGACTACAGCTAAGCATTACTTTTCCTCTGGGCTCCAGTGTGTGTGCATCTATGTGAGCATATATGCTTGCATGTGCAACCTCCAAAACTTCTGACTTTCGCCGAGGTGGTTTTTTCCCCCCCTTTTTTTTTTTCTTGGATAAAACAGGAATTCAAACTTTTTCAAAGTAGCAAAAGGCTTCACTGTAATAGTTTAATTTTCCAGTAATGTGACAAAGTTTATTGGATTTGTGTGTATAATTATGGAATGGATTAGCCGAGTTTGGTTCAGTGCATCTGATTATTTTCTGGCCTTTAGGGAAATGCGCTAAAACCCTAATATGTCCACTACCCCCAAGCGGTCTCTTTTTGAAGGCGCCGCACAAAATGTGGTCTCTACTAGCGTTCAGCCTCCAAGGATCTTCAGTGAGAGACATTATTCTTGGAATATCCAATTAATTCCACGGGCAGTGATCAGTTAGCGCTTCTTCTTCCTTTCTCGCCATTTGAAATGCTAACACAATGAATATTTTCTCATTGGTCTGCGTCCCTCGGCTAAGCTGTTGCCGCGGGCTGAGAATTTCATCGACTGATGAGACCAGAGGCTGCGCCGATAAAAGGTTACAGTACGTGATTTGCATGCCAAGTGGGGTTTGGTTTCATGAACTTAAAAGTTCTTTAACTTTTATTTGACTTTTTTTCTTTTGTACATAGATGAGGGTTGTTGGAAATTTTTCCCCCCAAATTTTCTGGTTTGTTTCCCCAAAAATCACTTAAATTAGCAGTTAGTGCACATTACATTTTGGTTTGGACCTTCTTAAACAAACAGGTATGAAATGTGTAATCTTTTGTACAAATGAAACAAAACTAAATGTCTGCTCCAATCATGGAAAACTTATAAGAGGTTTCCAAACAGATCTGGCCAAATCCAGTGTTTCCATTTTCTCTTACAGCGCAGTGTCAGAGTATGTTTTTAACTAGACTTTAATTCCTTCGGCAATTGCAGTACGTTCTGTGAGGCATAACAGAATGAAAGTAATATATTTGGCTTTTGTGTGTATTAAAAGAGGAAAATCTCCATGTCTTTTGAGTGATGGGAATTGGAGCCACGGGTTAAAATGACACTAGCACATTCCTGGAGAGTGATTAAGACAGACTGTTTGGCGCTGTTATTCAATGGTAAGTTGGTGGAAGTTCTTGAAGTATTAATTATGTTCCATCAAGCACAAGCAAATATTCCAACAGCAAAACAAGGAAGCTGTTATCTTTGTCTTCAACGCAGTGTTTTGCACAATTGCCTGTGCAATTCAATCTGAAATGTTGGCCATGCCAGCTAAGATGGGGTTCCAGGACTGAACGATGCCGTGATCCTAGGATAAACGAGCCGATCCTAAAAGTTAGAGGTAAACTAAATTGAAACAAAGCAACTACTGCACGTCAAATGCAGGCTTTTATGATTCGGTGAGGGTGAAGGAAGGTGGTGCTGAAATAAAACCACGCACAGAAGGTCTATGCTCTGTGTTGTTCTTGACTTGCAGAATGTCTTAGATGTACGTTGTAAGCCGTTGACAAACTTTGTTGGTTTAGAGATGTGACGGATGTATTTTCTGATCTGAGAAGTATTTGGGGGATAATATTTTTTCATCTTATTTTCCCTCCCTCCCCCCCCCCCCCCCCCAAAAAAAAAAAACAAACAAACAACAAAAAAAAACCCCAAACAAAAACAAAAAACCCACAACTCATCAGCCTTCTGCACGACTCTAATCTTAAAGGCTGGATAATACGGTTGGAGATTTGACATATTCCTATTGAATAAAAATCAGGAGACCCTTACCAAAATTGTTAGCAAAAGGGACTGGCAGAACTAGGTACGGAGTGGGGTGGGGTTTTTTTTCTCCCCTTCCTTTCCGTAGCTGTCTAGGAGGAGTAAAGCAGGTGGCTCCCCGTGGCTGACTTTTCATGACAACATGCCATTAGAAATTGCGGTCCTGTTGATCAATCCACTCGACATGACAGCTTTGCCGCAAGGCCTGGCTCTTTGAGCACCGGCGCTCTGGCTTTTCCCTCCTTTTTTCCTGCACTAATTGGTGAAAGTTTTTACTGTGCTTGTGGCATAGGAAATTCTTTTGAACATTGTCACAATCAAGTGTTGACTTCTTTAGAATTGCAAGTAGGTTAAGTGAGTATCAACATTAAAAAAAAAATCCACAAAAGGTGTTACTATCGAAATTTTATTAGAGTAAAATTGGGAAAACACACTGATTGAATTATCAGAAATTTTTATGTTGCAGAGGAGTCAATTAAAATAATGTTCCTTTTCAACTTTGCGTAGCTAAAGATACTACCATGTTTCTGTCTCAAAAAGTAGAAAGAAAGAGACAAATGTAGAGTTCTTATTTTCTTTTTTGCTTAGTTGGAAGCACAGAACCGAGTCACATCTTTCAGCTTAAATATACACAAATGACTGCATCTTAGTACCTGAAAATTTGATAGATAGTGGAATTTTCAGGTGATTTAAGATGCATTAAAGCATTATGCTCCAAATAAGATATCTTAGCAAATTCTGTTCCTTAAAAAACAGAAAAGAAAAAAACGCAAGTGCAGTATTCAGGAGGAGGAGAAGGAGGACGATAGCCGTGTGTTCACACATAGCATGGGTAAGCTAATTGAGCATTTGTGTGATTCTTCTATCAGAAATGCAGTCGGGAAACTTCTGTAACAGGTTTTGTGAGAAACTCCCTTGGCTGAATATGGTGTTATTGATGTTTGCAGGTAAAAGTTTATTAAAACATTGAATACCTGTTCACAAATTCAGGTGAAGATTCAAAAAATATTTATAAAATCATCTTATTAATGGGGAAAATAATTTCTATTACAGGAAAATATTATCATCTAATGCATTTGCTTAAAATGTACATTTCAGCTATTGCAGGTATAATTTTTGTTCTTAGTTTTCCAGGTTGCAGTATGTTGATCCCTAAACATGAAATCTCTTTCTTTTTACCATTCATAAATCTAGGAAAACCTTACTGTTAGTTGATGCAATTTTAGAGATGCGGGTGTTTTTGAAATAATCTATGCAACTGTGCTGTAAGGATTTGTAAAATGAAGACGGGAAAGAAATCGGGAGAGAATGAGTGACAAAGAACGAGAAAAAGGGATATATAAAGCGTGGAGGTGGCTTTTCTTTAATAATGCATACGTAGCAATAGGGGACTTTGGATAGAATTCTCTCAGCTCTCTTAAACCCAATCTAAGGTTAATTTATAATAAATAATTATAGTTTTAGCAGCAAAATGAGACCCTGTGAAGCTAAGAGGGAAAGGCAGTAATACAGTTTTAAAAGCTGAACGTGCTCATGGTTTCTGTTGCAAGTGTAATAGCTACGACTGTATTTTTTTTGTAGATCAGACATTGACACCGAAAGAAGCATAAATTCATATAATTAATTTTGCCATTGTAAAAATCATTTGCTAAAATTTGCATTATTAACATTATCAAGTCGCTGGTTGGTGAGACATCAGACATGACGAGTGAGAAGGGCAGCTTAGGGAGAATTGGGCTTTAAACCCTCAGCAGATCGGAGTTAGGATCAAAGGCGCTTGTTTTATGTGGCTGTGTGACACTTTGAAGTCTTGACTGCACCTACAGCACTCATTTCATCAGGTTCACTGGTGTCTTAATAGCAGATCAATAAGTTTCAAAGTCGGAGAGTTAATTTGATACTAGTGCTGATGTGGTCGTGCTGGGGAAGCAGAGAGAGGCAGGCAGAGAAAGCAAGCCTATTAACCATCCTGATAGGGAGAGGTGTGTACCGATGTTGATGGGTACCCGTAAAAATCCAAACTGTAAATATTGACCTTAAATTTGAAAGCTCCGCGTACTAAAGGAATTGAGGTGTTTACATTATTGAAAGAGATTGCATGCAAGAGAGGTTGCTGTGCTAGCACCGTTCTCCAGCCAAGCAATGCGAAGTTGCAAGAAAGTTCCCCCAGTAATGAGAATGAATGCCTACTCCTGAGCCCCTAAAGCATCACATCCTTTGGTGATATTTCCTGCATCAAGCTACCTACCTCCGCCCCCACCCCAAGTAAAAATAAAGACATATATATGGGGGGGGGGGGGGGGGGAAGGGGGGAGAGAGAGAGAGAAAACACAGTGGGCAACACGTTATAATAGCTGTTCTTTTTTTTTCTCATCCTTTGCCAGCTTGTTTGCTTTCCTGCTGTAATGCAAATAGTTCACAAGAAAATGGATGTATTTTTAGATGAAGTGGGGTCAGTGACACTTTGTTTTCCTACCGGGTATATTTAACTATAAATCTATATATTAACTATTGTCCTCCAATGCCACTTTTTACCAGTCTTGTGATGATGCAACTCATCAATCCCTTTCCAGCTCTCGGGATGAGTGCTTGCTCGTATTTCCAGGGCAGAATTTCATCTCTTTTCAAATAAATTTGGCAATGCTAAAACCCGCTTCTCCTGAATTCTCCATGATGCTTCTTCTCTACCGGTGAATCACAAAACCAGGGATTATTTATTCAGATTATTCGGGTGTCGGACAGCTCCGCGTAGCACACACAAAAAAACCCCAAACCAAAACAAAAAAAAACCCACAAAACTTTTGTGGGATGTAAACATACTGGAGGCGAGTAGCCATTTAAAGAACAGAAAAAACTGTGCTAAAGCAGTGCAGGACTTTCTTCTTCTTTTCTCTTTTTCTTTTCCTTTTTTTTTTTTTTTTTTTTTTAAGGCGTTTTTTCCCTCTTTTAGGATGGTGTAATAGTGGGGAACCAGGGGTAAATATGGTTGATGCAAACCATGCAAATTGTGTGCACAGACATACAGACGCTGAACCCCACTAAAAGAGAAACCTTTTTTTATTTTCATAAGAACTTTGCCATCTGTATGTACAGCAGAGGTTCCCTGGCACCAGAGGTCAAATTCACACCCTCTTGGAACAAAACTCTAATTTAGATTGTTCATCTAAGGGTTGATAATGGTATTAGGGGGCCAGTGGGGTGGTCAGTGGGAGCTGTAGATTAGCGCAGTAGCC